>NW_026047929.1:0-38579 GCF_023864345.2 Schistocerca serialis cubense
AGCAATAATGACCATTGTTAAAGGGAGGCGTGTCGACACACCGCCCTCCACTCCCGCGCGCAACGGCCGTCGACACGAACGAAACAGCTGATCCGGCCGCCTATGCCCACACGCCTTGCCTCGGAAACCCCAACGCCGCCGCAAACAAACACACAGAGACAAACCACGCAAGCAAATAATCACCGCCTCTCGCACAACAACACACAGCCCGCCATCTCCGTCGCGATCGATACAAAGACACACAAACGAAGCAGCTCCACACACAGCCAGCCACATGACACGTTTCCTTTCCTTCTCCCCTCCCAGTCACATCACGTCGCTCAAACGGAAAGAAAGAAAGAAAGAAACAAACAAACAAACAACACAGCGCACACACGCAGCAACAACAACACAGACTCTTTCGCACTTTTCAACTTCCGAACAGTGTGGTGGCCCTGAAAAGGGCCGTTTTCTAGTCTCTCCCACCCACAAGCACGGCCGCGGGAAGGCCAGCGCCCGCTGCGACGCAGCCTAACCGCCGAAACCGTACAGGGTGCGCCCCTGCCTCTTCAGGGCGTACACCACGTCCATGGCCGTCACAGTCTTGCGCTTGGCGTGCTCAGTGTACGTCACCGCGTCGCGGATCACGTTCTCCAGGAACACCTTCAGCACCCCGCGGGTCTCCTCGTAGATCAGACCAGAGATGCGCTTCACGCCGCCCCTGCGAGCCAGGCGGCGGATGGCGGGCTTCGTGATGCCCTGGATGTTGTCGCGCAACACCTTGCGGTGCCGCTTGGCGCCACCCTTGCCGAGCCCCTTTCCTCCCTTGCCGCGGCCTGTCATCCTTCCTTCCTCGGGCAAAGCAAAACGTGCACAAACAGCAGCTGCAGCGGCTGGCGAGTCGGCTACGGTCTGCGCCCAGCGCGCCCGCCGCCCCCCTATATAGACTCTGGCCCGCCCTCCCCCCACCACGCGCAACCGAGGGCATATAAGCGCAGCACGGAGGCGCGCGGGCCCGTTGTCAAGGCAGCACCGGACGCCGCGCCGCACCTAACCTCCACGCACGCCGCTCCGCTACCGCTACCGCTACCGCCATGGCCCGCACAAAGCAAACGGCCCGCAAGTCCACCGGCGGAAAGGCGCCGCGCAAACAGCTCGCCACCAAGGCGGCGAGGAAGAGCGCGCCCGCCACCGGAGGCGTCAAGAAGCCCCACCGCTACAGGCCGGGCACCGTCGCCCTGCGAGAAATCAGGCGCTACCAGAAGAGCACAGAGCTGCTCATCCGCAAGCTGCCATTCCAGCGCCTAGTGCGCGAGATCGCCCAGGACTTCAAGACCGACCTGCGCTTCCAGAGCTCCGCAGTCATGGCCCTGCAGGAGGCCAGCGAGGCCTACCTCGTCGGCCTCTTCGAAGACACCAACCTGTGCGCAATCCACGCCAAGCGCGTCACCATCATGCCCAAGGACATCCAGCTCGCGCGCCGCATCCGCGGCGAGCGCGCCTAAACCGCGCCGCGGCACCGCACCGCACAAACAAAAACGGCCCTTTTCAGGGCCACTAACATCTCTCCGTCGCGAGCAAACTTTGTCGGTCGCCTGCCTCTCGCCCCGCAACCCAAAAACAAAACAAAAAACCACCACTTCCCGTCCGTCCGCCACACCCGCTCACTCTGCCTGCCTGCTAGCAGCGCGCAACAATCACACATCATCCCTCCCCGGCGCTCAAAGCGCACAATACCCAACGGCCGACGTCACACCGCACGGGTGGCTGGCCGGCCGCCGCTTTCGTTTCGAAAACAAAAAAAACCCGCACTCCACTCCGACGGCCAACGGCCAGGCAGGCGCGCTCGCTCGCTCTACACGCCACCGAAATCCCCGCCGACTCCTTCCGCATCTCAACGTGCCCCCCGTTGCAAAACATCACACACACACACACACACAAAGGAACAAAACAAAACAAAGACCAGACACGACTCGACAAGACAGACATCCGAGAAGAACGAACGCAGGCAAGCCAACCAACGTATTCAAACAAAACAACGCGACAGAAAACCAACCGTCGGCCGCCGCCACAAACACGGCGACAATCAACCACGACAACAACAACACCGCTTACCGCTACCGCCGCCCACACCCGCCACCGACCCCCGCAATCCAACCACCACGGCACGCAAACAGCATCCCCACGGGCATACAGAAACGCCAGACAGACACCCACACCAAACGCAACACGACAATCAAAACCTTCCCCGACGTGCTTTGATGGCCCTGAGAAGGGCCGTTTTGGGCCGCGCGTCTCTTGCGCGCCACTAGACGACGACGGGGGGTGGGGACGACGGAGTCAAGCGCCAAACCCTTCCATTCCCATCTCTTTCTCCTCTACTCTACTTCTTCTTCTTGGGCGAAGCCTTCGCCTTAGACGGCGTCGTCGCCTTCTTCGGGCGCGGCGCCTTCGGCTTCTTCGTCGGAACCTTGGCGGCCTTCTTCGCCTTCGACGGCGACTTGGCCTTGGCCGGCTTGGCCGCAGCCGCCTTCTTCGCACCCGCGGGAGCGGCCGACGCCGCAGACGCCTTCTTGGCGGCGCCCGCCTTCCGACCGGTCGCCGCCTTCACGCCACCAGCCTTCTTTGCGCCGGCCGCACGGGCGCCCTTCTTCTCCTTGCTGGCCGGAGCGGCGCGCTTCTTCTTGGCACCGCCAGCACGAGCCTTGCCGCCCTCGGCCGCCCCCCCGCCGCCGGCGCCGGCAAGCTTGAACGAGCCGGACGCGCCCTTCCCCTTCGTCTGCACCAGCTCGCCCGCCACGACGGCCGACTTGAGGTACTTCTTGATAAACGGCGCCAGCTTCTCCGCGTCCAGCTTGTAGTGCGCGGCTATGTACTTCTTGATCGCCTGCAGCGACGACCCGCCGCGCTCCTTCAGACTCTTGATGGCGGCCGTCACCATCTCAGAGGTGCGCGGGTGCGCAGGCTTGGCGCGCGGCTTCTTCGCAGACGACGCAGACTTGGCCTTCTTCGTAGTGCCGGTGGCGGCGGGTGCCGCAGCAGTCTCGTTCGTAGCCGCCTGATCTGCCATTTCGACGACGCGCGTAACACACAGCGAGAGCGAGCGGGACGGCAGGCACGCAAGCACAGCACAGCAGCAGAGCAGAGAATCACAAGGCCCAGCCAGTGTCGCGGGCGGGCGCGGACGGCCGAGAGAGCGGCCGCCACTCTGCGCGCCGCCGCGCCGCGCCTCCCGCGCTTGCTACCGCCCAACGTCCGACAGCCTGTGCGGAGCAGCCCCAAACCTGCGCCACAACCGCCCGCGCCTTTCAAACCACCGAGGATGGGGCTACACACAGCCACACCACAGTCGCCAACCAGTCGCCACGGCAGCGCCGCAAACCACGGCCAAACTGCAGCTACCGCGCGCTACAGCCTGGGTCGGCCCGCCGAGAATCGCCGCCCCCGCCCAAATGCCGCCCCCACAGCCCCAGCCGACGACCCGCCACAATGGCCAAACCTTCGGCAAAACTCCCACACCGTCGCCGCGGCAGCCCGGCCAGCGCGGCCGGCGCCACAGCCACACAAGCCGAGGCGTGCGGCGATGACGGCCGTGCAAACGCGCCTCCGCCGCCCCATCGCCTTCCGTCGCCCTCCCGCCGTTTCCCGATCGGCCCGCAGCCGTCGGGCCACATCGCGCGCCGTCCTCCTCCTCTCGCCCGCCAACATTCACAGCCGTTTCTCAACAATTGCCCGCCGCAAACGGACGCCGCCTGCGCAACAGGCGCCGCCGCCCCTCGCCGCTTCCGACCCAACCCCTCGACCGAGGCAAACCGCAATCCGAATCTACAGACCAACCCAATCTGCCGTCAAGCACACACGACAGCCGACCTTACACGTTACGCGTTACACATTACGTTTACACGTCTACGTTAGGTTAGGTTAGGTGGACGTGGGTTAGGTTAAGGGGACTTGGGTTAGGTTAAGCGTCAAACTTAGGTTAAGCATTCAAACACGTCAGGCGTCAGAGGTTAGGTTAGGTTAGGTTACACGTTAGGTTAAGGGGTCGGTGCTAGGTTAAGAAGCGTCAAACGTAGGTTAGAAAAGCGTTCAAACGTGAGGCGTGAGCCGGACAGCTTACCTTACGTAGACGTTAGGGGCTCACAGGCTGAGCTCACCTCGCCACACCACAGGTTAGGTTCGGTTCGGTTCGGTTCGCTCGGCTCAGCGTAAAGCGCCGAGGTCAGGGTTACGTTCGTTCACCTTCGGGCGCCACACTTTCGGTTGAAAGGTCGCGACGGGACGGACGTCGGCAGGCACGCCGCAAACGAACAAAAAAAACGTACAGACGACGTCGGAAACCGCCGACAGACGGGGGAGCAGCACGACCACGACCAGACACCGAGCGCGAACGAGACACACGCGAACCACCCCCACCGGCCAAAGGGCACCACACAACAACCCAGAGCACCACGTGTCGACACCAGAGCAACCCGCCGCTCACGCGACATGGCTGGCACCGAAGGGCAACCGCCCGCAACTGCGCTTTCCGCGCCGGCCCGGATGCACGTCGTGCTACAACAACACCACTACCGTACACAGCCGCTGTTCACAACATCACTATCAATGGCGCGCCCGCGGCTCGCCGCCGTCGCAGTCGCAGCCCCAACGCCAGCACTTTTGCACCACCATTCACACGCACCGCAACACAGCTCGCCGACACAGCCGAACAAAACAAACACCACACAACAACAGCAACAACGCCGCCGCCTCTACTTGTGCCGGCGACCCACCCCGCCGATGGCGCACCTTTCGCCAGCCGGCAATCGACACACACGCACCCACCCACCGGGGCCCAGTGCAAAAAACAAAAAAAAACACACAAAAACAAAAAAATCAAACGACACGGGAAGCGCACACCGCCACTTCGCGCGCACGCCACCAACCAGTCGTCGTCTCAAAATAACAAACACAAACACAATAAACTAACAACTAGGGCAACACAAAACAAAAACGCCTCGCACGAACCGCCCACAAAAAGGACAAGCACACGCACAGCCTCTGCTGACGACCACGACGCAGCGGCACGCTGCTCCTGTCCCGCGCCCCGCGCCCCACTCGATTCACAACTCACGCGACACCGTCAACGACGGGCTCGCTTCCCGCAACCTACCACCTTTCCGCCACGACGCACAGCCCCAGCCCCACCCGACGACGCCCGTGGCAACGACTGCACTTTCACCACCGCCTCCCCCTTCCCCCCCAAAACAACACACACACACACACACACAGCCAGCCAAAAACGCACTCGCGACCCACACATGCACGTGCATCGGCACACGCCAACCAGTCAACGTCGACAACCACACGCAAGGCTCGAAACGAAACCGGCGTCCTTCCACGTTGCCATCAAGCTACGCGACACAAGACACAAGGAACCAACACAACAGCCGGCCCCACTAATTCCCACTCTCACGCCGCAAAAAGCACACCGAAACCGCCAAACGCACGCACATTCCCCTTCGCACCGACACCACCGACCGGCTCGCTACCACACACCTCTCGGCAGCCGTTTCACGCCAATTCGCCACACCGCCCACACAGTCGACAAGCGCCCGCCCTGTACGGCACACGCAACGACGCAGCGCAGCAAAGGGCGCCCGCAACACATACCTCTCCGCCGCCCGACGCGCCAACCGCCACACCACACCGCCAGCCACTCGCAAATTGTGCACTGCCACCAGCCACACGTCCAACACGCCGCGCCGCCTCCGGCCACCCGCCAGGGGGCGCTCACGTCCGCGACAACAGCGCGGCCCGCCGGGCCGGGCCGAACCGAACCGAGCCGCCGCTGCTCTGCACTCGGCACGGCCACACCCTGCTGCAGACCGGGCTCGTCCCTCTGTACGCGTCTGCCTGCGCATCAACACAACACGACCTTTTTTTTTTTTCTCTCTCTACCGCCATCCCTCCTTCTCGCGTTTTACTCGTTGTTGCAGCAGCGGCGCACACCTACACATCCACAGCCCCAGCCGAGCCGGCCTCACCTCAGGGCCCGCCGCCAGCGTCTCCTCCTCGGGCACAGGTGCGGTGCTGTGGCCGCCCATCCAACCGCATTGCTGGCCGTCCAGCCACCAGGCGTTCCCACTGCCGCGAGCCACGCCGCGCACCGACCCTGCTGCAGAAAACGAAGCATAGCCAGAGACCGACCGATACACAAAGCAAGCCGTCGCCTCGCCTCTTGTCCTTCCTGCCTTCCTTCCGCCCCCGCCCTTCTCACACCACCGCCTCTCCACTTTCGCCCACCCCCCCCTCCTTTTCTTTTTTTTTTTTTTTGTTTCTTTCTTTCTTTCTTTCTCTCCTTCCCGCCATGGCGGTTACGGCACCGCCTGCAGCGGCAGATTTTTTGCGCCCACACGCCTACTCCTACCACCATTAACCTTGCCCTGCCCTGCCCATCAACGTCGCAGTCGAACCGACGCGTGCCAACACACTGCCCACGTTCCTTTCTCTTTTCGGCCTACGCCCATTACGCGCCGCCGCCACAGCACCTTCCCTTCCCACAACACACCGACGTCATCACACGCACCCAAAACAGGGGCCACGACCGTGTTCCTCGCCCACTCCCATCCCGCACGGTACGCACATTCCCAACTACTACCGCGCACCCTCCCTTTCCAATCTGTGTGTCTCTGTGTCTGTGTCCTGTCCGCGCGTGACGCCTCTCAACATCCGCCGTCCCCCGTCCCGTTTTCGCCCCCATGCCGTCGTCGCGCCGCCTCCTCCCCGTCCACCGCCGCCCCTGTCCGCCCCGCACCACACCATACACCGCTGCTTGTCCCGGCCGTTGCCACCAAAGGCGCCGACCGCAAACGCGCCACGCCGCAGCCCCCGTGCGTCTCGCGCTCGCTTGCATCTCCGTGCCGACGCTGCCTCTCTTCCCACTCGCACTCGACCTCGACAACACAGTCTTTGGCTCCGCCACTGCGTGTTCCGGTGGTACGCACGCTGCAACACGTATGTATTCATTACCAGAGCGATGGCGAGGCATGACAGCATCTCTGTCTGACCAGAGAGTTCTTTATCGCTGCTAGTCGGCGCTTGGACCGCGCCAGACGACAGTAGTGGCACGCACCGGGTCGCCAGGAACAGTTGTTATATATATTGTAGCGCGAGTCGGGAGAGGTAGTAGTCGGTCGACAGTAGTAGCGGGTCGACGGTTGTACTGAGCGGGCGTCGGCGGCGTGCTCTGCTCGTCTCGCGACTCTGGTCACGGTTCGGGACGATGTATAGTATATTGTGTTATAATCAAAAGGTGGTGTGACGCTGCATTGCGCAAATCTGATAACGTATGTTCATTGTACTTCTTTTGTTCAACAACAAAAGCCCCACTATTACTTTTTTTCTAAAGTAACTTTTGTCTCTTAACGAAAAACATTCACTTTTTAAAGACTACTTCTATGGCATTTCCCTCCAAGGAGTGCAATTAATTACCAGCCAGCACTCATTCATTGCACACAGCTGTGTAAGGGGTATCTACAATTGAGGAGCGGATATAAATGCAATTTTTTGTTTTTTTTTTTTTTTGTGTGTGTGTGTTGTAACCTCCCAGCAAAATTTAAAATAATGGACAATGTTATTTACGGATGCTAATGGACATTGCGCTAATTGTAACCTCGCCCACAATGAGAGGTATTGAAAATGGCAACAAAAATGTGAAATTCGCAATCTGACTCAAATATAAAGTCTTCACACAACATTTACAAACGTCCGTTCAGTGACAAGAAACTTCAATTAAACCGAAATATCGGTCTTTGGCCCTGTGCAAAACAATCAGAATTAAAGTCTTACCTCCGAATAAATGGATGTCACATTTCTGCTCTGGTTGTTGCGCAGCGCTTGGAGGAACTGCATTTGCAAATAATAATATTCTCTTTTTTTGTGATTTTAGTGACATTTTTCTTCAAAGCAGTGGAATGAAATGTGAAGTGCAACGAACTCTTTAGTTCAATAACAAATTAAATGTTTGAAAAATGCTTTTGAAATAAAAATTATTATTGGGGAACTTGTTGGAGAATAATTACACTTTTTCATTATCTAATGATTATATTAATTAACAGTATACCTTATTCACCATCTTGACCAGTGTTGCCGACCACCTACATCACACAACCGCACTCGGCTGCTACTACTGACCGACCGCTCTGCATGACGACTATTAGCGTACTGCACGCGACGACTACTGACAGAGTACAGCCCTCAACTACACAGAGCTACGGACTCGCAACGACTACTGACAGACAGACTGACTGACTGAGAACCGCTCGCAACACTCGCGCAGTCCAGCGCAAACTCTCTGGTCACAGATGCTACAACGTCTCGCCATCGCTACTATGTTACATACGTGTTTCAGTGTCTTTTTCATTGGGGTAACGATCTTTGGCTCTTTTTATTCTGAATACAGGGCCAAAGGTCAACGCTGCTGCCCTTATACAATTTATCAGGTTTCATTATGTCTGTTGCAATGTTACATACGGTTCACTCTTTCATTAATATTACCGTTGGGTTTGTTTTGTAGGGACGTTAACATTCTGGCACATTTTTATTATCATCGGACTCTCTGCTATTTGTGCAGGGAGGTTATACCTGGGTCCATTTCCATTTCCATTTACATTTTAATATTGATAGACTTTTTGTTTTCTTTTTTGTTTCTTGTTGTTTTTCCTTCTTTTTTTTTGTTGTTTTTTTTTTTTTTGTTTTGTTTTTCCCGCTCTCACCACCACCGCCGCATCACGCCTTCCGTTTTCTTGGTTTCTTTTCTGTTCTTCAACTGCTTCAACATCACCGCGCCCCATTTCCACACCACAGCCATCAGCCTCCAAGACGGGCGGGCGCAGTGTGCCATTTCCGGCGCACAAGCACACCCGTACGGTACTCTCCTCGCCCCCACGCCACCAACAACACAGCGACCACGCGGCTTTCAGGCATGGCACGGCACGGCACGGCACGGCACGGCACGGCACGGCACGGCCGGCGAAATGCGCCGCCCCCGCCCCTCCGCGCATCCGTCCGTCTCGCCACGTTCACTGACAGCCGCGTCTGCGGCTACACCACGACAACCACAACACAACACCGCTCCCCTCCCTGGCAACTCACATTGTTTTTCTCCTCCTCTTTTGCACAAACCACAACGCCGAGCACAGGCGCAAGCCACCCACACCGCGCCCCTCCCCGTCCCGTCTTTGGCCGCCGCTCCTCGTTTCCTCGTTTGCCCCCTCCCATCTCCCGAAATGCCATGCCAGCAGCGTTACGCATGCCCCTCCCCTGTCCACACAACACTACCGCCTAACGAACAGCCTTTTCCGGGCCACATCCAGGGCACGCCCACCTCCAAACACTGCCAATTCACGGACGCACACACTCACTCACTTTCTCGACACCTTTCTGTACGGAGGGTGCGTCATCTCGACCGTGACAGAGTGACGGCAACTATCGACGATCCATTTCCCCCCACTGGTAAAACATGTCCACTAACACCTACATACATCATTCAAGTACACAGACAATAGCATACACACAATGGGAGGGCACACGAACATGGACGGCACGGCACTGTCATACACTCTTCCTCAGAACCATATCAACAAACGTTACGTACATCCGGGAAAGCGAAAGCGAACGCGAAAGCGAAAGCAAAAGCAAAAGCAAAGGCAAAGCCCAATGCAGCCGTCAAAGGTAACGTTCACCACGGCAGACACTTGCAGCCGCGCCGCCGTTAAACGCATTTCAGTGCGGCTCCAATACGCCTCCGACACGGGAACGTTCCGTTGCTCTACGAATGCGTTTCTCCCCTTTTTCCCTTCCTCTCTCTTTTGCCCCCCCCCCTCCTTGCACTCTCGCCTCATTCCTCACGTTCTGCCCAGACATTCGACCGATCAAAGTCAACCTTTCGTTACCGTTCTCAGCGCGACGGTGTACAACAGTATGACGGGTGTGCCCAAGACTTCGGTTCAGTTGCGTGACGCCGGTCTATCGCGCCGATCGACAGTTACTCAGGGGGCGACGGATCGGACCACGTCACCGACACACAAAACACTTTCAAACAAACAAATACATACCGGATGGACACAGACAAACACGTGTACAGACATTCGCCAAACAAACGACCGCCGCCGCCGCCGTCGTCGTCTAGCGTGCATCTTGAATGACGACATCGGTGTGCGTGCGTCGTACGCAATCAGTCAGACACGGCTATCAAACATCAGAGTCGAATGGTACATCATCGTGCGTGTCGCCGTACACGTACAGTACAATACAACAACAATGCGTCTTAATGGCACGTTCATTTCAACGTCACTCACACACCTCCACGCTGCAGTTACGTCGCACCATTGTCAAACTCGGCGTACAGCAAAGGGAATAGTGGGCGGCAAAAAAAACCAAACAAAAACATTTCACATTTCACCCTCGCCATGTATGATGTGCAAAAAAACAAACCCGCAAACGGCCGTCGTTACGGTGACACAAAAGTCGCCGATCACACTGTCCCCCCCTCGCAGACGGGTCTCACACACACACACACACCAACAACACCAATGGGTCAAAAACCACGCCAACGAGGCGTGCCACCATTCCACGCCACGGCGACCAACCTCGTGGCCGTACCCCGCGCAACACGCTTTGACGCGCCCCCCCACCCACAATCAAAATGCACACACACACATCACAGCCGTCCACACAAACAACAACAATTCCGCCCTTCCCGCAAAAGGCAAGTTGGTGGCCCTGAAAAGGGCCGTTTTGCCGCTCTCGCAACGGAGGAGCCTTCTCCATCCTTCCTTCCATTCCAGAGCCACCTCCTTACTTGGAGCTCGTGTACTTGGTCACCGCCTTCGTGCCCTCGCTCACGGCGTGCTTGGCCAGCTCGCCAGGCAGCAACAGCCGCACAGCGGTCTGGATCTCGCGGGACGTGATGGTCGAGCGCTTGTTGTAGTGCGCCAGGCGAGAAGCCTCGGCCGCAATGCGCTCGAAAATGTCGTTCACGAAGCTGTTCATGATGCTCATCGCCTTCGACGAGATGCCCGTGTCAGGGTGCACCTGCTTCAGCACCTTGTAGATGTAGATGGCATAGCTCTCCTTCCTCTTGCGCTTCTTCTTCTTGTCGCCCTTCGAAATGTTCTTCTGCGCCTTGCCAGCCTTCTTGGCGGCCTTCCCGCTAGTCTTGGGCGGCATCTCGAACCAACGTACGGCAGCAGCAACACCAGTAGCAAGCGCTCCGCTCTAGTCAGCGTCTCCCCACACAGTGGCACCCGCCGCCAGCCGCCGCCGCACCTTTACCAGCTCGCCCTGTTGCGGCCGCCGACCAATGGGGCGCGCGCGCAACCGGCCGCCGCACCCGAGCCCATAAAGCACCCCCACCCCGGCTGCGCCGGCACGCACTCCGCTGCTCGACTCGCTGCCGCTCGCACCGGTCGTTTTCGTTTCCGTTTCGTGTGCACCGTCGCTAGCCCATCGCCATGTCCGGACGCGGAAAGGGAGGCAAAGTCAAGGGCAAGTCAAAGTCCCGCTCAAGCAGGGCTGGGCTCCAGTTCCCGGTCGGCAGAATCCACCGCCTCCTGCGCAAGGGAAACTACGCAGAGCGCGTCGGCGCCGGGGCGCCCGTCTACCTCGCCGCCGTCATGGAGTACCTCGCGGCTGAGGTGCTCGAGCTGGCCGGAAACGCGGCCCGCGACAACAAGAAGACGCGCATCATCCCGCGCCACCTGCAGCTTGCCATCCGCAACGACGAGGAGCTCAACAAGCTCCTGTCGGGCGTCACCATCGCACAGGGTGGTGTCCTGCCCAACATCCAGGCCGTCCTGCTGCCAAAGAAGACCGAGAAGAAGGCCTAAAGGAGGCCAGGCAATCGCAGCGCCGCGTGCTCCCCTGCACGCAACGCGCTTTGCCGGCTCGGCTCGGCCCACAACAATCGGCCCTTTTCAGGGCCACCACACACACCTACGTCCAAAGCAAAATTTCAGTCGTCCTCGCCGCACCTTGTTTTGTTTTAACTTTGCACTGTCACAGCACAGCCGCCGCCGGCGCACGTCCGCCATCTTGTCGTCCACACAGCCCGTGTGGCCCAACACACACACATTTTGCACGGTCGCAGTCGCCTTCCAAACCGACAACGGCAGCAATAATGACCATTGTTAAAGGGAGGCGTGTCGACACACCGCCCTCCACTCCCGCGCGCAACGGCCGTCGACACGAACGAAACAGCTGATCCGGCCGCCTATGCCCACACGCCTTGCCTCGGAAACCCCAACGCCGCCGCAAACAAACACACACAAACCACGCAAGCAAATAATCACCGCCTCTCGCACAACAACACACAGCCCGCCATCTCCGTCGCGATCGATACAAAGACACACAAACGAAGCAGCTCCACACACAGCCAGCCACATGACACGTTTCCTTTCCTTCTCCCCTCCCCAGTCACATCACGTCGCTCAAACGGAAAGAAAGAAAGAAAGAAACAAACAAACAAACAACACAGCGCACACACGCAGCAACAACAACACAGACTCTTTCGCACTTTTCAACTTCCGAACAGTGTGGTGGCCCTGAAAAGGGCCGTTTTCTAGTCTCTCCCACCCACAAGCACGGCCGCGGGAAGGCCAGCGCCCGCTGCGACGCAGCCTAACCGCCGAAACCGTACAGGGTGCGCCCCTGCCTCTTCAGGGCGTACACCACGTCCATGGCCGTCACAGTCTTGCGCTTGGCGTGCTCAGTGTACGTCACCGCGTCGCGGATCACGTTCTCCAGGAACACCTTCAGCACCCCGCGGGTCTCCTCGTAGATCAGACCAGAGATGCGCTTCACGCCGCCCCCTGCGAGCCAGGCGGCGGATGGCGGGCTTCGTGATGCCCTGGATGTTGTCGCGCAACACCTTGCGGTGCCGCTTGGCGCCACCCTTGCCGAGCCCCTTTCCTCCCTTGCCGCGGCCTGTCATCCTTCCTTCCTCGGGCAAAGCAAAACGTGCACAAACAGCAGCTGCAGCGGCTGGCGAGTCGGCTACGGTCTGCGCCCAGCGCGCCCGCCGCCCCCCTATATAGACTCTGGCCCGCCCTCCCCCCACCACGCGCAACCGAGGGCATATAAGCGCAGCACGGAGGCGCGCGGGCCCGTTGTCAAGGCAGCACCGGACGCCGCGCCGCACCTAACCTCCACGCACGCCGCTCCGCTACCGCTACCGCTACCGCCATGGCCCGCACAAAGCAAACGGCCCGCAAGTCCCACCGGCGGAAAGGCGCCGCGCAAACAGCTCGCCACCAAGGCGGCGAGGAAGAGCGCGCCCGCCACCGGAGGCGTCAAGAAGCCCCACCGCTACAGGCCGGGCACCGTCGCCCTGCGAGAAATCAGGCGCTACCAGAAGAGCACAGAGCTGCTCATCCGCAAGCTGCCATTCCAGCGCCTAGTGCGCGAGATCGCCCAGGACTTCAAGACCGACCTGCGCTTCCAGAGCTCCGCAGTCATGGCCCTGCAGGAGGCCAGCGAGGCCTACCTCGTCGGCCTCTTCGAAGACACCAACCTGTGCGCAATCCACGCCAAGCGCGTCACCATCATGCCCAAGGACATCCAGCTCGCGCGCCGCATCCGCGGCGAGCGCGCCTAAACCGCGCCGCGGCACCGCACCGCACAAACAAAAACGGCCCTTTTCAGGGCCACTAACATCTCTCCGTCGCGAGCAAACTTTGTCGGTCGCCTGCCTCTCGCCCCGCAACCCAAAAACAAAACAAAAAACCACCACTTCCCGTCCGTCCGCCACACCCGCTCACTCTGCCTGCCTGCTAGCAGCGCGCAACAATCACACATCATCCCTCCCCGGCGCTCAAAGCGCACAATACCCAACGGCCGACGTCACACCGCACGGGTGGCTGGCCGGCCGCCGCTTTCGTTTCGAAAACAAAAAAAACCCGCACTCCACTCCGACGGCCAACGGCCAGGCAGGCGCGCTCGCTCGCTCTACACGCCACCGAAATCCCCGCCGACTCCTTCCGCATCTCAACGTGCCCCCCGTTGCAAAACATCACACACACACACACACACAAAGGAACAAAACAAAACAAAGACCAGACACGACTCGACAAGACAGACATCCGAGAAGAACGAACGCAGGCAAGCCAACCAACGTATTCAAACAAAACAACGCGACAGAAAACCAACCGTCGGCCGCCGCCACAAACACGGCGACAATCAACCACGACAACAACAACACCGCTTACCGCTACCGCCGCCCACACCCGCCACCGACCCCCGCAATCCAACCACCACGGCACGCAAACAGCATCCCCACGGGCATACAGAAACGCCAGACAGACACCCACACCAAACGCAACACGACAATCAAAACCTTCCCCGACGTGCTTTGATGGCCCTGAGAAGGGCCGTTTTGGGCCGCGCGTCTCTTGCGCGCCACTAGACGACGACGGGGGGTGGGGACGACGGAGTCAAGCGCCAAACCCTTCCATTCCCATCTCTTTCTCCTCTACTCTACTTCTTCTTCTTGGGCGAAGCCTTCGCCTTAGACGGCGTCGTCGCCTTCTTCGGGCGCGGCGCCTTCGGCTTCTTCGTCGGAACCTTGGCGGCCTTCTTCGCCTTCGACGGCGACTTGGCCTTGGCCGGCTTGGCCGCAGCCGCCTTCTTCGCACCCGCGGGAGCGGCCGACGCCGCAGACGCCTTCTTGGCGGCGCCCGCCTTCCGACCGGTCGCCGCCTTCACGCCACCAGCCTTCTTTGCGCCGGCCGCACGGGCGCCCTTCTTCTCCTTGCTGGCCGGAGCGGCGCGCTTCTTCTTGGCACCGCCAGCACGAGCCTTGCCGCCCTCGGCCGCCCCCCCGCCGCCGGCGCCGGCAAGCTTGAACGAGCCGGACGCGCCCTTCCCCTTCGTCTGCACCAGCTCGCCCGCCACGACGGCCGACTTGAGGTACTTCTTGATAAACGGCGCCAGCTTCTCCGCGTCCAGCTTGTAGTGCGCGGCTATGTACTTCTTGATCGCCTGCAGCGACGACCCGCCGCGCTCCTTCAGACTCTTGATGGCGGCCGTCACCATCTCAGAGGTGCGCGGGTGCGCAGGCTTGGCGCGCGGCTTCTTCGCAGACGACGCAGACTTGGCCTTCTTCGTAGTGCCGGTGGCGGCGGGTGCCGCAGCAGTCTCGTTCGTAGCCGCCTGATCTGCCATTTCGACGACGCGCGTAACACACAGCGAGAGCGAGCGGGACGGCAGGCACGCAAGCACAGCACAGCAGCAGAGCAGAGAATCACAAGGCCCAGCCAGTGTCGCGGGCGGGCGCGGACGGCCGAGAGAGCGGCCGCCACTCTGCGCGCCGCCGCGCCGCGCCTCCCGCGCTTGCTACCGCCCAACGTCCGACAGCCTGTGCGGAGCAGCCCCAAACCTGCGCCACAACCGCCCGCGCCTTTCAAACCACCGAGGATGGGGCTACACACAGCCACACCACAGTCGCCAACCAGTCGCCACGGCAGCGCCGCAAACCACGGCCAAACTGCAGCTACCGCGCGCTACAGCCTGGGTCGGCCCGCCGAGAATCGCCGCCCCCGCCCAAATGCCGCCCCCACAGCCCCAGCCGACGACCCGCCACAATGGCCAAACCTTCGGCAAAACTCCCACACCGTCGCCGCGGCAGCCCGGCCAGCGCGGCCGGCGCCACAGCCACACAAGCCGAGGCGTGCGGCGATGACGGCCGTGCAAACGCGCCTCCGCCGCCCCATCGCCTTCCGTCGCCCTCCCGCCGTTTCCCGATCGGCCCGCAGCCGTCGGGCCACATCGCGCGCCGTCCTCCTCCTCTCGCCCGCCAACATTCACAGCCGTTTCTCAACAATTGCCCGCCGCAAACGGACGCCGCCTGCGCAACAGGCGCCGCCGCCCCTCGCCGCTTCCGACCCAACCCCTCGACCGAGGCAAACCGCAATCCGAATCTACAGACCAACCCAATCTGCCGTCAAGCACACACGACAGCCGACCTTACACGTTACGCGTTACACATTACGTTTACACGTCTACGTTAGGTTAGGTTAGGTGGACGTGGGTTAGGTTAAGGGGACTTGGGTTAGGTTAAGCGTCAAACTTAGGTTAAGCATTCAAACACGTCAGGCGTCAGAGGTTAGGTTAGGTTAGGTTACACGTTAGGTTAAGGGGTCGGTGCTAGGTTAAGAAGCGTCAAACGTAGGTTAGAAAAGCGTTCAAACGTGAGGCGTGAGCCGGACAGCTTACCTTACGTAGACGTTAGGGGCTCACAGGCTGAGCTCACCTCGCCACACCACAGGTTAGGTTCGGTTCGGTTCGGTTCGCTCGGCTCAGCGTAAAGCGCCGAGGTCAGGGTTACGTTCGTTCACCTTCGGGCGCCACACTTTCGGTTGAAAGGTCGCGACGGGACGGACGTCGGCAGGCACGCCGCAAACGAACAAAAAAAACGTACAGACGACGTCGGAAACCGCCGACAGACGGGGGAGCAGCACGACCACGACCAGACACCGAGCGCGAACGAGACACACGCGAACCACCCCCACCGGCCAAAGGGCACCACACAACAACCCAGAGCACCACGTGTCGACACCAGAGCAACCCGCCGCTCACGCGACATGGCTGGCACCGAAGGGCAACCGCCCGCAACTGCGCTTTCCGCGCCGGCCCGGATGCACGTCGTGCTACAACAACACCACTACCGTACACAGCCGCTGTTCACAACATCACTATCAATGGCGCGCCCGCGGCTCGCCGCCGTCGCAGTCGCAGCCCCAACGCCAGCACTTTTGCACCACCATTCACACGCACCGCAACACAGCTCGCCGACACAGCCGAACAAAACAAACACCACACAACAACAGCAACAACGCCGCCGCCTCTACTTGTGCCGGCGACCCACCCCGCCGATGGCGCACCTTTCGCCAGCCGGCAATCGACACACACGCACCCACCCACCGGGGCCCAGTGCAAAAAAACAAAAAAAAACACACAAAAACAAAAAAATCAAACGACACGGGAAGCGCACACCGCCACTTCGCGCGCACGCCACCAACCAGTCGTCGTCTCAAAATAACAAACACAAACACAATAAACTAACAACTAGGGCAACACAAAACAAAAACGCCTCGCACGAACCGCCCACAAAAAGGACAAGCACACGCACAGCCTCTGCTGACGACCACGACGCAGCGGCACGCTGCTCCTGTCCCGCGCCCCGCGCCCCACTCGATTCACAACTCACGCGACACCGTCAACGACGGGCTCGCTTCCCGCAACCTACCACCTTTCCGCCACGACGCACAGCCCCAGCCCCACCCGACGACGCCCGTGGCAACGACTGCACTTTCACCACCGCCTCCCCCTTCCCCCCCAAAACAACACACACACACACACACACAGCCAGCCAAAAACGCACTCGCGACCCACACATGCACGTGCATCGGCACACGCCAACCAGTCAACGTCGACAACCACACGCAAGGCTCGAAACGAAACCGGCGTCCTTCCACGTTGCCATCAAGCTACGCGACACAAGACACAAGGAACCAACACAACAGCCGGCCCCACTAATTCCCACTCTCACGCCGCAAAAAGCACACCGAAACCGCCAAACGCACGCACATTCCCCTTCGCACCGACACCACCGACCGGCTCGCTACCACACACCTCTCGGCAGCCGTTTCACGCCAATTCGCCACACCGCCCACACAGTCGACAAGCGCCCGCCCTGTACGGCACACGCAACGACGCAGCGCAGCAAAGGGCGCCCGCAACACATACCTCTCCGCCGCCCGACGCGCCAACCGCCACACCACACCGCCAGCCACTCGCAAATTGTGCACTGCCACCAGCCACACGTCCAACACGCCGCGCCGCCTCCGGCCACCCGCCAGGGGGCGCTCACGTCCGCGACAACAGCGCGGCCCGCCGGGCCGGGCCGAACCGAACCGAGCCGCCGCTGCTCTGCACTCGGCACGGCCACACCCTGCTGCAGACCGGGCTCGTCCCTCTGTACGCGTCTGCCTGCGCATCAACACAACACGACCTTTTTTTTTTTTCTCTCTCTACCGCCATCCCTCCTTCTCGCGTTTTACTCGTTGTTGCAGCAGCGGCGCACACCTACACATCCACAGCCCCAGCCGAGCCGGCCTCACCTCAGGGCCCGCCGCCAGCGTCTCCTCCTCGGGCACAGGTGCGGTGCTGTGGCCGCCCATCCAACCGCATTGCTGGCCGTCCAGCCACCAGGCGTTCCCACTGCCGCGAGCCACGCCGCGCACCGACCCTGCTGCAGAAAACGAAGCATAGCCAGAGACCGACCGATACACAAAGCAAGCCGTCGCCTCGCCTCTTGTCCTTCCTGCCTTCCTTCCGCCCCCGCCCTTCTCACACCACCGCCTCTCCACTTTCGCCCACCCCCCCCTCCTTTTCTTTTTTTTTTTTTTTGTTTCTTTCTTTCTTTCTTTCTCTCCTTCCCGCCATGGCGGTTACGGCACCGCCTGCAGCGGCAGATTTTTTGCGCCCACACGCCTACTCCTACCACCATTAACCTTGCCCTGCCCTGCCCATCAACGTCGCAGTCGAACCGACGCGTGCCAACACACTGCCCACGTTCCTTTCTCTTTTCGGCCTACGCCCATTACGCGCCGCCGCCACAGCACCTTCCCTTCCCACAACACACCGACGTCATCACACGCACCCAAAACAGGGGCCACGACCGTGTTCCTCGCCCACTCCCATCCCGCACGGTACGCACATTCCCAACTACTACCGCGCACCCTCCCTTTCCAATCTGTGTGTCTCTGTGTCTGTGTCCTGTCCGCGCGTGACGCCTCTCAACATCCGCCGTCCCCCGTCCCGTTTTCGCCCCCATGCCGTCGTCGCGCCGCCTCCTCCCCGTCCACCGCCGCCCCTGTCCGCCCCGCACCACACCATACACCGCTGCTTGTCCCGGCCGTTGCCACCAAAGGCGCCGACCGCAAACGCGCCACGCCGCAGCCCCCGTGCGTCTCGCGCTCGCTTGCATCTCCGTGCCGACGCTGCCTCTCTTCCCACTCGCACTCGACCTCGACAACACAGTCTTTGGCTCCGCCACTGCGTGTTCCGGTGGTACGCACGCTGCAACACGTATGTATTCATTACCAGAGCGATGGCGAGGCATGACAGCATCTCTGTCTGACCAGAGAGTTCTTTATCGCTGCTAGTCGGCGCTTGGACCGCGCCAGACGACAGTAGTGGCACGCACCGGGTCGCCAGGAACAGTTGTTATATATATTGTAGCGCGAGTCGGGAGAGGTAGTAGTCGGTCGACAGTAGTAGCGGGTCGACGGTTGTACTGAGCGGGCGTCGGCGGCGTGCTCTGCTCGTCTCGCGACTCTGGTCACGGTTCGGGACGATGTATAGTATATTGTGTTATAATCAAAAGGTGGTGTGACGCTGCATTGCGCAAATCTGATAACGTATGTTCATTGTACTTCTTTTGTTCAACAACAAAAGCCCCACTATTACTTTTTTTCTAAAGTAACTTTTGTCTCTTAACGAAAAACATTCACTTTTTAAAGACTACTTCCTATGGCATTTCCCTCCAAGGAGTGCAATTAATTACCAGCCAGCACTCATTCATTGCACACAGCTGTGTAAGGGGTATCTACAATTGAGGAGCGGATATAAATGCAATTTTTTGTTTTTTTTTTTTTTTGTGTGTGTGTGTTGTAACCTCCCAGCAAAATTTAAAATAATGGACAATGTTATTTACGGATGCTAATGGACATTGCGCTAATTGTAACCTCGCCCACAATGAGAGGTATTGAAAATGGCAACAAAAATGTGAAATTCGCAATCTGACTCAAATATAAAGTCTTCACACAACATTTACAAACGTCCGTTCAGTGACAAGAAACTTCAATTAAACCGAAATATCGGTCTTTGGCCCTGTGCAAAACAATCAGAATTAAAGTCTTACCTCCGAATAAATGGATGTCACATTTCTGCTCTGGTTGTTGCGCAGCGCTTGGAGGAACTGCATTTGCAAATAATAATATTCTCTTTTTTTGTGATTTTAGTGACATTTTTCTTCAAAGCAGTGGAATGAAATGTGAAGTGCAACGAACTCTTTAGTTCAATAACAAATTAAATGTTTGAAAAATGCTTTTGAAATAAAAATTATTATTGGGGAACTTGTTGGAGAATAATTACACTTTTTCATTATCTAATGATTATATTAATTAACAGTATACCTTATTCACCATCTTGACCAGTGTTGCCGACCACCTACATCACACAACCGCACTCGGCTGCTACTACTGACCGACCGCTCTGCATGACGACTATTAGCGTACTGCACGCGACGACTACTGACAGAGTACAGCCCTCAACTACACAGAGCTACGGACTCGCAACGACTACTGACAGACAGACTGACTGACTGAGAACCGCTCGCAACACTCGCGCAGTCCAGCGCAAACTCTCTGGTCACAGATGCTACAACGTCTCGCCATCGCTACTATGTTACATACGTGTTTCAGTGTCTTTTTCATTGGGGTAACGATCTTTGGCTCTTTTTATTCTGAATACAGGGCCAAAGGTCAACGCTGCTGCCCTTATACAATTTATCAGGTTTCATTATGTCTGTTGCAATGTTACATACGGTTCACTCTTTCATTAATATTACCGTTGGGTTTGTTTTGTAGGGACGTTAACATTCTGGCACATTTTTATTATCATCGGACTCTCTGCTATTTGTGCAGGGAGGTTATACCTGGGTCCATTTCCATTTCCATTTACATTTTAATATTGATAGACTTTTTGTTTTCTTTTTTGTTTCTTGTTGTTTTTCCTTCTTTTTTTTTGTTGTTTTTTTTTTTTTTGTTTTGTTTTTCCCGCTCTCACCACCACCGCCGCATCACGCCTTCCGTTTTCTTGGTTTCTTTTCTGTTCTTCAACTGCTTCAACATCACCGCGCCCCATTTCCACACCACAGCCATCAGCCTCCAAGACGGGCGGGCGCAGTGTGCCATTTCCGGCGCACAAGCACACCCGTACGGTACTCTCCTCGCCCCCACGCCACCAACAACACAGCGACCACGCGGCTTTCAGGCATGGCACGGCACGGCACGGCACGGCACGGCACGGCACGGCACGGCACCGGCGAAATGCGCCGCCCCCGCCCCTCCGCGCATCCGTCCGTCTCGCCACGTTCACTGACAGCCGCGTCTGCGGCTACACCACGACAACCACAACACAACACCGCTCCCCTCCCTGGCAACTCACATTGTTTTTCTCCTCCTCTTTTGCACAAACCACAACGCCGAGCACAGGCGCAAGCCACCCACACCGCGCCCCTCCCCGTCCCGTCTTTGGCCGCCGCTCCTCGTTTCCTCGTTTGCCCCCTCCCATCTCCCGAAATGCCATGCCAGCAGCGTTACGCATGCCCCTCCCCTGTCCACACAACACTACCGCCTAACGAACAGCCTTTTCCGGGCCACATCCAGGGCACGCCCACCTCCAAACACTGCCAATTCACGGACGCACACACTCACTCACTTTCTCGACACCTTTCTGTACGGAGGGTGCGTCATCTCGACCGTGACAGAGTGACGGCAACTATCGACGATCCATTTCCCCCCACTGGTAAAACATGTCCACTAACACCTACATACATCATTCAAGTACACAGACAATAGCATACACACAATGGGAGGGCACACGAACATGGACGGCACGGCACTGTCATACACTCTTCCTCAGAACCATATCAACAAACGTTACGTACATCCGGGAAAGCGAAAGCGAACGCGAAAGCGAAAGCAAAAGCAAAAGCAAAGGCAAAGCCCAATGCAGCCGTCAAAGGTAACGTTCACCACGGCAGACACTTGCAGCCGCGCCGCCGTTAAACGCATTTCAGTGCGGCTCCAATACGCCTCCGACACGGGAACGTTCCGTTGCTCTACGAATGCGTTTCTCCCCTTTTTCCCTTCCTCTCTCTTTTGCCCCCCCCCCTCCTTGCACTCTCGCCTCATTCCTCACGTTCTGCCCAGACATTCGACCGATCAAAGTCAACCTTTCGTTACCGTTCTCAGCGCGACGGTGTACAACAGTATGACGGGTGTGCCCAAGACTTCGGTTCAGTTGCGTGACGCCGGTCTATCGCGCCGATCGACAGTTACTCAGGGGGCGACGGATCGGACCACGTCACCGACACACAAAACACTTTCAAACAAACAAATACATACCGGATGGACACAGACAAACACGTGTACAGACATTCGCCAAACAAACGACCGCCGCCGCCGCCGTCGTCGTCTAGCGTGCATCTTGAATGACGACATCGGTGTGCGTGCGTCGTACGCAATCAGTCAGACACGGCTATCAAACATCAGAGTCGAATGGTACATCATCGTGCGTGTCGCCGTACACGTACAGTACAATACAACAACAATGCGTCTTAATGGCACGTTCATTTCAACGTCACTCACACACCTCCACGCTGCAGTTACGTCGCACCATTGTCAAACTCGGCGTACAGCAAAGGGAATAGTGGGCGGCAAAAAAAACCAAACAAAAACATTTCACATTTCACCCTCGCCATGTATGATGTGCAAAAAAACAAACCCGCAAACGGCCGTCGTTACGGTGACACAAAAGTCGCCGATCACACTGTCCCCCCCTCGCAGACGGGTCTCACACACACACACACACACCAACAACACCAATGGGTCAAAAACCACGCCAACGAGGCGTGCCACCATTCCACGCCACGGCGACCAACCTCGTGGCCGTACCCCGCGCAACACGCTTTGACGCGCCCCCCCACCCACAATCAAAATGCACACACACACATCACAGCCGTCCACACAAACAACAACAATTCCGCCCTTCCCGCAAAAGGCAAGTTGGTGGCCCTGAAAAGGGCCGTTTTGCCGCTCTCGCAACGGAGGAGCCTTCTCCATCCTTCCTTCCATTCCAGAGCCACCTCCTTACTTGGAGCTCGTGTACTTGGTCACCGCCTTCGTGCCCTCGCTCACGGCGTGCTTGGCCAGCTCGCCAGGCAGCAACAGCCGCACAGCGGTCTGGATCTCGCGGGACGTGATGGTCGAGCGCTTGTTGTAGTGCGCCAGGCGAGAAGCCTCGGCCGCAATGCGCTCGAAAATGTCGTTCACGAAGCTGTTCATGATGCTCATCGCCTTCGACGAGATGCCCGTGTCAGGGTGCACCTGCTTCAGCACCTTGTAGATGTAGATGGCATAGCTCTCCTTCCTCTTGCGCTTCTTCTTCTTGTCGCCCTTCGAAATGTTCTTCTGCGCCTTGCCAGCCTTCTTGGCGGCCTTCCCGCTAGTCTTGGGCGGCATCTCGAACCAACGTACGGCAGCAGCAACACCAGTAGCAAGCGCTCCGCTCTAGTCAGCGTCTCCCCACACAGTGGCACCCGCCGCCAGCCGCCGCCGCACCTTTACCAGCTCGCCCTGTTGCGGCCGCCGACCAATGGGGCGCGCGCGCAACCGGCCGCCGCACCCGAGCCCATAAAGCACCCCCACCCCGGCTGCGCCGGCACGCACTCCGCTGCTCGACTCGCTGCCGCTCGCACCGGTCGTTTTCGTTTCCGTTTCGTGTGCACCGTCGCTAGCCCATCGCCATGTCCGGACGCGGAAAGGGAGGCAAAGTCAAGGGCAAGTCAAAGTCCCGCTCAAGCAGGGCTGGGCTCCAGTTCCCGGTCGGCAGAATCCACCGCCTCCTGCGCAAGGGAAACTACGCAGAGCGCGTCGGCGCCGGGGCGCCCGTCTACCTCGCCGCCGTCATGGAGTACCTCGCGGCTGAGGTGCTCGAGCTGGCCGGAAACGCGGCCCGCGACAACAAGAAGACGCGCATCATCCCGCGCCACCTGCAGCTTGCCATCCGCAACGACGAGGAGCTCAACAAGCTCCTGTCGGGCGTCACCATCGCACAGGGTGGTGTCCTGCCCAACATCCAGGCCGTCCTGCTGCCAAAGAAGACCGAGAAGAAGGCCTAAAGGAGGCCAGGCAATCGCAGCGCCGCGTGCTCCCCTGCACGCAACGCGCTTTGCCGGCTCGGCTCGGCCCACAACAATCGGCCCTTTTCAGGGCCACCACACACACCTACGTCCAAAGCAAAATTTCAGTCGTCCTCGCCGCACCTTGTTTTGTTTTAACTTTGCACTGTCACAGCACAGCCGCCGCCGGCGCACGTCCGCCATCTTGTCGTCCACACAGCCCGTGTGGCCCAACACACACACATTTTGCACGGTCGCAGTCGCCTTCCAAACCGACAACGGCAGCAATAATGACCATTGTTAAAGGGAGGCGTGTCGACACACCGCCCTCCACTCCCGCGCGCAACGGCCGTCGACACGAACGAAACAGCTGATCCGGCCGCCTATGCCCACACGCCTTGCCTCGGAAACCCCAACGCCGCCGCAAACAAACACACAGAGACAAACCACGCAAGCAAATAATCACCGCCTCTCGCACAACAACACACAGCCCGCCATCTCCGTCGCGATCGATACAAAGACACACAAACGAAGCAGCTCCACACACAGCCAGCCACATGACACGTTTCCTTTCCTTCTCCCCTCCCAGTCACATCACGTCGCTCAAACGGAAAGAAAGAAAGAAAGAAACAAACAAACAAACAACACAGCGCACACACGCAGCAACAACAACACAGACTCTTTCGCACTTTTCAACTTCCGAACAGTGTGGTGGCCCTGAAAAGGGCCGTTTTCTAGTCTCTCCCACCCACAAGCACGGCCGCGGGAAGGCCAGCGCCCGCTGCGACGCAGCCTAACCGCCGAAACCGTACAGGGTGCGCCCCTGCCTCTTCAGGGCGTACACCACGTCCATGGCCGTCACAGTCTTGCGCTTGGCGTGCTCAGTGTACGTCACCGCGTCGCGGATCACGTTCTCCAGGAACACCTTCAGCACCCCGCGGGTCTCCTCGTAGATCAGACCAGAGATGCGCTTCACGCCGCCCCTGCGAGCCAGGCGGCGGATGGCGGGCTTCGTGATGCCCTGGATGTTGTCGCGCAACACCTTGCGGTGCCGCTTGGCGCCACCCTTGCCGAGCCCCTTTCCTCCCTTGCCGCGGCCTGTCATCCTTCCTTCCTCGGGCAAAGCAAAACGTGCACAAACAGCAGCTGCAGCGGCTGGCGAGTCGGCTACGGTCTGCGCCCAGCGCGCCCGCCGCCCCCCTATATAGACTCTGGCCCGCCCTCCCCCCACCACGCGCAACCGAGGGCATATAAGCGCAGCACGGAGGCGCGCGGGCCCGTTGTCAAGGCAGCACCGGACGCCGCGCCGCACCTAACCTCCACGCACGCCGCTCCGCTACCGCTACCGCTACCGCCATGGCCCGCACAAAGCAAACGGCCCGCAAGTCCACCGGCGGAAAGGCGCCGCGCAAACAGCTCGCCACCAAGGCGGCGAGGAAGAGCGCGCCCGCCACCGGAGGCGTCAAGAAGCCCCACCGCTACAGGCCGGGCACCGTCGCCCTGCGAGAAATCAGGCGCTACCAGAAGAGCACAGAGCTGCTCATCCGCAAGCTGCCATTCCAGCGCCTAGTGCGCGAGATCGCCCAGGACTTCAAGACCGACCTGCGCTTCCAGAGCTCCGCAGTCATGGCCCTGCAGGAGGCCAGCGAGGCCTACCTCGTCGGCCTCTTCGAAGACACCAACCTGTGCGCAATCCACGCCAAGCGCGTCACCATCATGCCCAAGGACATCCAGCTCGCGCGCCGCATCCGCGGCGAGCGCGCCTAAACCGCGCCGCGGCACCGCACCGCACAAACAAAAACGGCCCTTTTCAGGGCCACTAACATCTCTCCGTCGCGAGCAAACTTTGTCGGTCGCCTGCCTCTCGCCCCGCAACCCAAAAACAAAACAAAAAACCACCACTTCCCGTCCGTCCGCCACACCCGCTCACTCTGCCTGCCTGCTAGCAGCGCGCAACAATCACACATCATCCCTCCCCGGCGCTCAAAGCGCACAATACCCAACGGCCGACGTCACACCGCACGGGTGGCTGGCCGGCCGCCGCCGCTTTCGTTTCGAAAACAAAAAAAACCCGCACTCCACTCCGACGGCCAACGGCCAGGCAGGCGCGCTCGCTCGCTCTACACGCCACCGAAATCCCCGCCGACTCCTTCCGCATCTCAACGTGCCCCCCGTTGCAAAACATCACACACACACACACACACAAAGGAACAAAACAAAACAAAGACCAGACACGACTCGACAAGACAGACATCCGAGAAGAACGAACGCAGGCAAGCCAACCAACGTATTCAAACAAAACAACGCGACAGAAAACCAACCGTCGGCCGCCGCCACAAACACGGCGACAATCAACCACGACAACAACAACACCGCTTACCGCTACCGCCGCCCACACCCGCCACCGACCCCCGCAATCCAACCACCACGGCACGCAAACAGCATCCCCACGGGCATACAGAAACGCCAGACAGACACCCACACCAAACGCAACACGACAATCAAAACCTTCCCCGACGTGCTTTGATGGCCCTGAGAAGGGCCGTTTTGGGCCGCGCGTCTCTTGCGCGCCACTAGACGACGACGGGGGGTGGGGACGACGGAGTCAAGCGCCAAACCCTTCCATTCCCATCTCTTTCTCCTCTACTCTACTTCTTCTTCTTGGGCGAAGCCTTCGCCTTAGACGGCGTCGTCGCCTTCTTCGGGCGCGGCGCCTTCGGCTTCTTCGTCGGAACCTTGGCGGCCTTCTTCGCCTTCGACGGCGACTTGGCCTTGGCCGGCTTGGCCGCAGCCGCCTTCTTCGCACCCGCGGGAGCGGCCGACGCCGCAGACGCCTTCTTGGCGGCGCCCGCCTTCCGACCGGTCGCCGCCTTCACGCCACCAGCCTTCTTTGCGCCGGCCGCACGGGCGCCCTTCTTCTCCTTGCTGGCCGGAGCGGCGCGCTTCTTCTTGGCACCGCCAGCACGAGCCTTGCCGCCCTCGGCCGCCCCCCCGCCGCCGGCGCCGGCAAGCTTGAACGAGCCGGACGCGCCCTTCCCCTTCGTCTGCACCAGCTCGCCCGCCACGACGGCCGACTTGAGGTACTTCTTGATAAACGGCGCCAGCTTCTCCGCGTCCAGCTTGTAGTGCGCGGCTATGTACTTCTTGATCGCCTGCAGCGACGACCCGCCGCGCTCCTTCAGACTCTTGATGGCGGCCGTCACCATCTCAGAGGTGCGCGGGTGCGCAGGCTTGGCGCGCGGCTTCTTCGCAGACGACGCAGACTTGGCCTTCTTCGTAGTGCCGGTGGCGGCGGGTGCCGCAGCAGTCTCGTTCGTAGCCGCCTGATCTGCCATTTCGACGACGCGCGTAACACACAGCGAGAGCGAGCGGGACGGCAGGCACGCAAGCACAGCACAGCAGCAGAGCAGAGAATCACAAGGCCCAGCCAGTGTCGCGGGCGGGCGCGGACGGCCGAGAGAGCGGCCGCCACTCTGCGCGCCGCCGCGCCGCGCCTCCCGCGCTTGCTACCGCCCAACGTCCGACAGCCTGTGCGGAGCAGCCCCAAACCTGCGCCACAACCGCCCGCGCCTTTCAAACCACCGAGGATGGGGCTACACACAGCCACACCACAGTCGCCAACCAGTCGCCACGGCAGCGCCGCAAACCACGGCCAAACTGCAGCTACCGCGCGCTACAGCCTGGGTCGGCCCGCCGAGAATCGCCGCCCCCGCCCAAATGCCGCCCCCACAGCCCCAGCCGACGACCCGCCACAATGGCCAAACCTTCGGCAAAACTCCCACACCGTCGCCGCGGCAGCCCGGCCAGCGCGGCCGGCGCCACAGCCACACAAGCCGAGGCGTGCGGCGATGACGGCCGTGCAAACGCGCCTCCGCCGCCCCATCGCCTTCCGTCGCCCTCCCGCCGTTTCCCGATCGGCCCGCAGCCGTCGGGCCACATCGCGCGCCGTCCTCCTCCTCTCGCCCGCCAACATTCACAGCCGTTTCTCAACAATTGCCCGCCGCAAACGGACGCCGCCTGCGCAACAGGCGCCGCCGCCCCTCGCCGCTTCCGACCCAACCCCTCGACCGAGGCAAACCGCAATCCGAATCTACAGACCAACCCAATCTGCCGTCAAGCACACACGACAGCCGACCTTACACGTTACGCGTTACACATTACGTTTACACGTCTACGTTAGGTTAGGTTAGGTGGACGTGGGTTAGGTTAAGGGGACTTGGGTTAGGTTAAGCGTCAAACTTAGGTTAAGCATTCAAACACGTCAGGCGTCAGAGGTTAGGTTAGGTTAGGTTACACGTTAGGTTAAGGGGTCGGTGCTAGGTTAAGAAGCGTCAAACGTAGGTTAGAAAAGCGTTCAAACGTGAGGCGTGAGCCGGACAGCTTACCTTACGTAGACGTTAGGGGCTCACAGGCTGAGCTCACCTCGCCACACCACAGGTTAGGTTCGGTTCGGTTCGGTTCGCTCGGCTCAGCGTAAAGCGCCGAGGTCAGGGTTACGTTCGTTCACCTTCGGGCGCCACACTTTCGGTTGAAAGGTCGCGACGGGACGGACGTCGGCAGGCACGCCGCAAACGAACAAAAAAAACGTACAGACGACGTCGGAAACCGCCGACAGACGGGGGAGCAGCACGACCACGACCAGACACCGAGCGCGAACGAGACACACGCGAACCACCCCCACCGGCCAAAGGGCACCACACAACAACCCAGAGCACCACGTGTCGACACCAGAGCAACCCGCCGCTCACGCGACATGGCTGGCACCGAAGGGCAACCGCCCGCAACTGCGCTTTCCGCGCCGGCCCGGATGCACGTCGTGCTACAACAACACCACTACCGTACACAGCCGCTGTTCACAACATCACTATCAATGGCGCGCCCGCGGCTCGCCGCCGTCGCAGTCGCAGCCCCAACGCCAGCACTTTTGCACCACCATTCACACGCACCGCAACACAGCTCGCCGACACAGCCGAACAAAACAAACACCACACAACAACAGCAACAACGCCGCCGCCTCTACTTGTGCCGGCGACCCACCCCGCCGATGGCGCACCTTTCGCCAGCCGGCAATCGACACACACGCACCCACCCACCGGGGCCCAGTGCAAAAAACAAAAAAAAACACACAAAAACAAAAAAATCAAACGACACGGGAAGCGCACACCGCCACTTCGCGCGCACGCCACCAACCAGTCGTCGTCTCAAAATAACAAACACAAACACAATAAACTAACAACTAGGGCAACACAAAACAAAAACGCCTCGCACGAACCGCCCACAAAAAGGACAAGCACACGCACAGCCTCTGCTGACGACCACGACGCAGCGGCACGCTGCTCCTGTCCCGCGCCCCGCGCCCCACTCGATTCACAACTCACGCGACACCGTCAACGACGGGCTCGCTTCCCGCAACCTACCACCTTTCCGCCACGACGCACAGCCCCAGCCCCACCCGACGACGCCCGTGGCAACGACTGCACTTTCACCACCGCCTCCCCCTTCCCCCCCAAAACAACACACACACACACACACACAGCCAGCCAAAAACGCACTCGCGACCCACACATGCACGTGCATCGGCACACGCCAACCAGTCAACGTCGACAACCACACGCAAGGCTCGAAACGAAACCGGCGTCCTTCCACGTTGCCATCAAGCTACGCGACACAAGACACAAGGAACCAACACAACAGCCGGCCCCACTAATTCCCACTCTCACGCCGCAAAAAGCACACCGAAACCGCCAAACGCACGCACATTCCCCTTCGCACCGACACCACCGACCGGCTCGCTACCACACACCTCTCGGCAGCCGTTTCACGCCAATTCGCCACACCGCCCACACAGTCGACAAGCGCCCGCCCTGTACGGCACACGCAACGACGCAGCGCAGCAAAGGGCGCCCGCAACACATACCTCTCCGCCGCCCGACGCGCCAACCGCCACACCACACCGCCAGCCACTCGCAAATTGTGCACTGCCACCAGCCACACGTCCAACACGCCGCGCCGCCTCCGGCCACCCGCCAGGGGGCGCTCACGTCCGCGACAACAGCGCGGCCCGCCGGGCCGGGCCGAACCGAACCGAGCCGCCGCTGCTCTGCACTCGGCACGGCCACACCCTGCTGCAGACCGGGCTCGTCCCTCTGTACGCGTCTGCCTGCGCATCAACACAACACGACCTTTTTTTTTTTTCTCTCTCTACCGCCATCCCTCCTTCTCGCGTTTTACTCGTTGTTGCAGCAGCGGCGCACACCTACACATCCACAGCCCCAGCCGAGCCGGCCTCACCTCAGGGCCCGCCGCCAGCGTCTCCTCCTCGGGCACAGGTGCGGTGCTGTGGCCGCCCATCCAACCGCATTGCTGGCCGTCCAGCCACCAGGCGTTCCCACTGCCGCGAGCCACGCCGCGCACCGACCCTGCTGCAGAAAACGAAGCATAGCCAGAGACCGACCGATACACAAAGCAAGCCGTCGCCTCGCCTCTTGTCCTTCCTGCCTTCCTTCCGCCCCCGCCCTTCTCACACCACCGCCTCTCCACTTTCGCCCACCCCCCCCTCCTTTTCTTTTTTTTTTTTTTTGTTTCTTTCTTTCTTTCTTTCTCTCCTTCCCGCCATGGCGGTTACGGCACCGCCTGCAGCGGCAGATTTTTTGCGCCCACACGCCTACTCCTACCACCATTAACCTTGCCCTGCCCTGCCCATCAACGTCGCAGTCGAACCGACGCGTGCCAACACACTGCCCACGTTCCTTTCTCTTTTCGGCCTACGCCCATTACGCGCCGCCGCCACAGCACCTTCCCTTCCCACAACACACCGACGTCATCACACGCACCCAAAACAGGGGCCACGACCGTGTTCCTCGCCCACTCCCATCCCGCACGGTACGCACATTCCCAACTACTACCGCGCACCCTCCCTTTCCAATCTGTGTGTCTCTGTGTCTGTGTCCTGTCCGCGCGTGACGCCTCTCAACATCCGCCGTCCCCCGTCCCGTTTTCGCCCCCATGCCGTCGTCGCGCCGCCTCCTCCCCGTCCACCGCCGCCCCTGTCCGCCCCGCACCACACCATACACCGCTGCTTGTCCCGGCCGTTGCCACCAAAGGCGCCGACCGCAAACGCGCCACGCCGCAGCCCCCGTGCGTCTCGCGCTCGCTTGCATCTCCGTGCCGACGCTGCCTCTCTTCCCACTCGCACTCGACCTCGACAACACAGTCTTTGGCTCCGCCACTGCGTGTTCCGGTGGTACGCACGCTGCAACACGTATGTATTCATTACCAGAGCGATGGCGAGGCATGACAGCATCTCTGTCTGACCAGAGAGTTCTTTATCGCTGCTAGTCGGCGCTTGGACCGCGCCAGACGACAGTAGTGGCACGCACCGGGTCGCCAGGAACAGTTGTTATATATATTGTAGCGCGAGTCGGGAGAGGTAGTAGTCGGTCGACAGTAGTAGCGGGTCGACGGTTGTACTGAGCGGGCGTCGGCGGCGTGCTCTGCTCGTCTCGCGACTCTGGTCACGGTTCGGGACGATGTATAGTATATTGTGTTATAATCAAAAGGTGGTGTGACGCTGCATTGCGCAAATCTGATAACGTATGTTCATTGTACTTCTTTTGTTCAACAACAAAAGCCCCACTATTACTTTTTTTCTAAAGTAACTTTTGTCTCTTAACGAAAAACATTCACTTTTTAAAGACTACTTCCTATGGCATTTCCCTCCAAGGAGTGCAATTAATTACCAGCCAGCACTCATTCATTGCACACAGCTGTGTAAGGGGTATCTACAATTGAGGAGCGGATATAAATGCAATTTTTTGTTTTTTTTTTTTTTTGTGTGTGTGTGTTGTAACCTCCCAGCAAAATTTAAAATAATGGACAATGTTATTTACGGATGCTAATGGACATTGCGCTAATTGTAACCTCGCCCACAATGAGAGGTATTGAAAATGGCAACAAAAATGTGAAATTCGCAATCTGACTCAAATATAAAGTCTTCACACAACATTTACAAACGTCCGTTCAGTGACAAGAAACTTCAATTAAACCGAAATATCGGTCTTTGGCCCTGTGCAAAACAATCAGAATTAAAGTCTTACCTCCGAATAAATGGATGTCACATTTCTGCTCTGGTTGTTGCGCAGCGCTTGGAGGAACTGCATTTGCAAATAATAATATTCTCTTTTTTTGTGATTTTAGTGACATTTTTCTTCAAAGCAGTGGAATGAAATGTGAAGTGCAACGAACTCTTTAGTTCAATAACAAATTAAATGTTTGAAAAATGCTTTTGAAATAAAAATTATTATTGGGGAACTTGTTGGAGAATAATTACACTTTTTCATTATCTAATGATTATATTAATTAACAGTATACCTTATTCACCATCTTGACCAGTGTTGCCGACCACCTACATCACACAACCGCACTCGGCTGCTACTACTGACCGACCGCTCTGCATGACGACTATTAGCGTACTGCACGCGACGACTACTGACAGAGTACAGCCCTCAACTACACAGAGCTACGGACTCGCAACGACTACTGACAGACAGACTGACTGACTGAGAACCGCTCGCAACACTCGCGCAGTCCAGCGCAAACTCTCTGGTCACAGATGCTACAACGTCTCGCCATCGCTACTATGTTACATACGTGTTTCAGTGTCTTTTTCATTGGGGTAACGATCTTTGGCTCTTTTTATTCTGAATACAGGGCCAAAGGTCAACGCTGCTGCCCTTATACAATTTATCAGGTTTCATTATGTCTGTTGCAATGTTACATACGGTTCACTCTTTCATTAATATTACCGTTGGGTTTGTTTTGTAGGGACGTTAACATTCTGGCACATTTTTATTATCATCGGACTCTCTGCTATTTGTGCAGGGAGGTTATACCTGGGTCCATTTCCATTTCCATTTACATTTTAATATTGATAGACTTTTTGTTTTCTTTTTTGTTTCTTGTTGTTTTTCCTTCTTTTTTTTTGTTGTTTTTTTTTTTTTTGTTTTGTTTTTCCCGCTCTCACCACCACCGCCGCATCACGCCTTCCGTTTTCTTGGTTTCTTTTCTGTTCTTCAACTGCTTCAACATCACCGCGCCCCATTTCCACACCACAGCCATCAGCCTCCAAGACGGGCGGGCGCAGTGTGCCATTTCCGGCGCACAAGCACACCCGTACGGTACTCTCCTCGCCCCCACGCCACCAACAACACAGCGACCACGCGGCTTTCAGGCATGGCACGGCACGGCACGGCACGGCACGGCACGGCACGGCACGGCACGGCACCGGCGAAATGCGCCGCCCCCGCCCCTCCGCGCATCCGTCCGTCTCGCCACGTTCACTGACAGCCGCGTCTGCGGCTACACCACGACAACCACAACACAACACCGCTCCCCTCCCTGGCAACTCACATTGTTTTTCTCCTCCTCTTTTGCACAAACCACAACGCCGAGCACAGGCGCAAGCCACCCACACCGCGCCCCTCCCCGTCCCGTCTTTGGCCGCCGCTCCTCGTTTCCTCGTTTGCCCCCTCCCATCTCCCGAAATGCCATGCCAGCAGCGTTACGCATGCCCCTCCCCTGTCCACACAACACTACCGCCTAACGAACAGCCTTTTCCGGGCCACATCCAGGGCACGCCCACCTCCAAACACTGCCAATTCACGGACGCACACACTCACTCACTTTCTCGACACCTTTCTGTACGGAGGGTGCGTCATCTCGACCGTGACAGAGTGACGGCAACTATCGACGATCCATTTCCCCCCACTGGTAAAACATGTCCACTAACACCTACATACATCATTCAAGTACACAGACAATAGCATACACACAATGGGAGGGCACACGAACATGGACGGCACGGCACTGTCATACACTCTTCCTCAGAACCATATCAACAAACGTTACGTACATCCGGGAAAGCGAAAGCGAACGCGAAAGCGAAAGCAAAAGCAAAAGCAAAGGCAAAGCCCAATGCAGCCGTCAAAGGTAACGTTCACCACGGCAGACACTTGCAGCCGCGCCGCCGTTAAACGCATTTCAGTGCGGCTCCAATACGCCTCCGACACGGGAACGTTCCGTTGCTCTACGAATGCGTTTCTCCCCTTTTTCCCTTCCTCTCTCTTTTGCCCCCCCCCCTCCTTGCACTCTCGCCTCATTCCTCACGTTCTGCCCAGACATTCGACCGATCAAAGTCAACCTTTCGTTACCGTTCTCAGCGCGACGGTGTACAACAGTATGACGGGTGTGCCCAAGACTTCGGTTCAGTTGCGTGACGCCGGTCTATCGCGCCGATCGACAGTTACTCAGGGGGCGACGGATCGGACCACGTCACCGACACACAAAACACTTTCAAACAAACAAATACATACCGGATGGACACAGACAAACACGTGTACAGACATTCGCCAAACAAACGACCGCCGCCGCCGCCGTCGTCGTCTAGCGTGCATCTTGAATGACGACATCGGTGTGCGTGCGTCGTACGCAATCAGTCAGACACGGCTATCAAACATCAGAGTCGAATGGTACATCATCGTGCGTGTCGCCGTACACGTACAGTACAATACAACAACAATGCGTCTTAATGGCACGTTCATTTCAACGTCACTCACACACCTCCACGCTGCAGTTACGTCGCACCATTGTCAAACTCGGCGTACAGCAAAGGGAATAGTGGGCGGCAAAAAAAACCAAACAAAAACATTTCACATTTCACCCTCGCCATGTATGATGTGCAAAAAAACAAACCCGCAAACGGCCGTCGTTACGGTGACACAAAAGTCGCCGATCACACTGTCCCCCCCTCGCAGACGGGTCTCACACACACACACACACCAACAACACCAATGGGTCAAAAACCACGCCAACGAGGCGTGCCACCATTCCACGCCACGGCGACCAACCTCGTGGCCGTACCCCGCGCAACACGCTTTGACGCGCCCCCCCACCCACAATCAAAATGCACACACACACATCACAGCCGTCCACACAAACAACAACAATTCCGCCCTTCCCGCAAAAGGCAAGTTGGTGGCCCTGAAAAGGGCCGTTTTGCCGCTCTCGCAACGGAGGAGCCTTCTCCATCCTTCCTTCCATTCCAGAGCCACCTCCTTACTTGGAGCTCGTGTACTTGGTCACCGCCTTCGTGCCCTCGCTCACGGCGTGCTTGGCCAGCTCGCCAGGCAGCAACAGCCGCACAGCGGTCTGGATCTCGCGGGACGTGATGGTCGAGCGCTTGTTGTAGTGCGCCAGGCGAGAAGCCTCGGCCGCAATGCGCTCGAAAATGTCGTTCACGAAGCTGTTCATGATGCTCATCGCCTTCGACGAGATGCCCGTGTCAGGGTGCACCTGCTTCAGCACCTTGTAGATGTAGATGGCATAGCTCTCCTTCCTCTTGCGCTTCTTCTTCTTGTCGCCCTTCGAAATGTTCTTCTGCGCCTTGCCAGCCTTCTTGGCGGCCTTCCCGCTAGTCTTGGGCGGCATCTCGAACCAACGTACGGCAGCAGCAACACCAGTAGCAAGCGCTCCGCTCTAGTCAGCGTCTCCCCACACAGTGGCACCCGCCGCCAGCCGCCGCCGCACCTTTACCAGCTCGCCCTGTTGCGGCCGCCGACCAATGGGGCGCGCGCGCAACCGGCCGCCGCACCCGAGCCCATAAAGCACCCCCACCCCGGCTGCGCCGGCACGCACTCCGCTGCTCGACTCGCTGCCGCTCGCACCGGTCGTTTTCGTTTCCGTTTCGTGTGCACCGTCGCTAGCCCATCGCCATGTCCGGACGCGGAAAGGGAGGCAAAGTCAAGGGCAAGTCAAAGTCCCGCTCAAGCAGGGCTGGGCTCCAGTTCCCGGTCGGCAGAATCCACCGCCTCCTGCGCAAGGGAAACTACGCAGAGCGCGTCGGCGCCGGGGCGCCCGTCTACCTCGCCGCCGTCATGGAGTACCTCGCGGCTGAGGTGCTCGAGCTGGCCGGAAACGCGGCCCGCGACAACAAGAAGACGCGCATCATCCCGCGCCACCTGCAGCTTGCCATCCGCAACGACGAGGAGCTCAACAAGCTCCTGTCGGGCGTCACCATCGCACAGGGTGGTGTCCTGCCCAACATCCAGGCCGTCCTGCTGCCAAAGAAGACCGAGAAGAAGGCCTAAAGGAGGCCAGGCAATCGCAGCGCCGCGTGCTCCCCTGCACGCAACGCGCTTTGCCGGCTCGGCTCGGCCCACAACAATCGGCCCTTTTCAGGGCCACCACACACACCTACGTCCAAAGCAAAATTTCAGTCGTCCTCGCCGCACCTTGTTTTGTTTTAACTTTGCACTGTCACAGCACAGCCGCCGCCGGCGCACGTCCGCCATCTTGTCGTCCACACAGCCCGTGTGGCCCAACACACACACATTTTGCACGGTCGCAGTCGCCTTCCAAACCGACAACGGCAGCAATAATGACCATTGTTAAAGGGAGGCGTGTCGACACACCGCCCTCCACTCCCGCGCGCAACGGCCGTCGACACGAACGAAACAGCTGATCCGGCCGCCTATGCCCACACGCCTTGCCTCGGAAACCCCAACGCCGCCGCAAACAAACACACAGAGACAAACCACGCAAGCAAATAATCACCGCCTCTCGCACAACAACACACAGCCCGCCATCTCCGTCGCGATCGATACAAAGACACACAAACGAAGCAGCTCCACACACAGCCAGCCACATGACACGTTTCCTTTCCTTCTCCCCTCCCAGTCACATCACGTCGCTCAAACGGAAAGAAAGAAAGAAAGAAACAAACAAACAAACAACACAGCGCACACACGCAGCAACAACAACACAGACTCTTTCGCACTTTTCAACTTCCGAACAGTGTGGTGGCCCTGAAAAGGGCCGTTTTCTAGTCTCTCCCACCCACAAGCACGGCCGCGGGAAGGCCAGCGCCCGCTGCGACGCAGCCTAACCGCCGAAACCGTACAGGGTGCGCCCCTGCCTCTTCAGGGCGTACACCACGTCCATGGCCGTCACAGTCTTGCGCTTGGCGTGCTCAGTGTACGTCACCGCGTCGCGGATCACGTTCTCCAGGAACACCTTCAGCACCCCGCGGGTCTCCTCGTAGATCAGACCAGAGATGCGCTTCACGCCGCCCCTGCGAGCCAGGCGGCGGATGGCGGGCTTCGTGATGCCCTGGATGTTGTCGCGCAACACCTTGCGGTGCCGCTTGGCGCCACCCTTGCCGAGCCCCTTTCCTCCCTTGCCGCGGCCTGTCATCCTTCCTTCCTCGGGCAAAGCAAAACGTGCACAAACAGCAGCTGCAGCGGCTGGCGAGTCGGCTACGGTCTGCGCCCAGCGCGCCCGCCGCCCCCCTATATAGACTCTGGCCCGCCCTCCCCCCACCACGCGCAACCGAGGGCATATAAGCGCAGCACGGAGGCGCGCGGGCCCGTTGTCAAGGCAGCACCGGACGCCGCGCCGCACCTAACCTCCACGCACGCCGCTCCGCTACCGCTACCGCTACCGCCATGGCCCGCACAAAGCAAACGGCCCGCAAGTCCACCGGCGGAAAGGCGCCGCGCAAACAGCTCGCCACCAAGGCGGCGAGGAAGAGCGCGCCCGCCACCGGAGGCGTCAAGAAGCCCCACCGCTACAGGCCGGGCACCGTCGCCCTGCGAGAAATCAGGCGCTACCAGAAGAGCACAGAGCTGCTCATCCGCAAGCTGCCATTCCAGCGCCTAGTGCGCGAGATCGCCCAGGACTTCAAGACCGACCTGCGCTTCCAGAGCTCCGCAGTCATGGCCCTGCAGGAGGCCAGCGAGGCCTACCTCGTCGGCCTCTTCGAAGACACCAACCTGTGCGCAATCCACGCCAAGCGCGTCACCATCATGCCCAAGGACATCCAGCTCGCGCGCCGCATCCGCGGCGAGCGCGCCTAAACCGCGCCGCGGCACCGCACCGCACAAACAAAAACGGCCCTTTTCAGGGCCACTAACATCTCTCCGTCGCGAGCAAACTTTGTCGGTCGCCTGCCTCTCGCCCCGCAACCCAAAAACAAAACAAAAAACCACCACTTCCCGTCCGTCCGCCACACCCGCTCACTCTGCCTGCCTGCTAGCAGCGCGCAACAATCACACATCATCCCTCCCCGGCGCTCAAAGCGCACAATACCCAACGGCCGACGTCACACCGCACGGGTGGCTGGCCGGCCGCCGCTTTCGTTTCGAAAACAAAAAAAACCCGCACTCCACTCCGACGGCCAACGGCCAGGCAGGCGCGCTCGCTCGCTCTACACGCCACCGAAATCCCCGCCGACTCCTTCCGCATCTCAACGTGCCCCCCGTTGCAAAACATCACACACACACACACACACAAAGGAACAAAACAAAACAAAGACCAGACACGACTCGACAAGACAGACATCCGAGAAGAACGAACGCAGGCAAGCCAACCAACGTATTCAAACAAAACAACGCGACAGAAAACCAACCGTCGGCCGCCGCCACAAACACGGCGACAATCAACCACGACAACAACAACACCGCTTACCGCTACCGCCGCCCACACCCGCCACCGACCCCCGCAATCCAACCACCACGGCACGCAAACAGCATCCCCACGG
>NW_026047930.1:0-5000 GCF_023864345.2 Schistocerca serialis cubense
TAATGTACAGAGATAGAACAGTTTCGACTGGAACCAGAGTAACCGTATACACGGCACTGATTAGTAATAGATGCAGAGCCATCAGAATACAGATAATATATACAACCGTCCCTATACATGCTGAAAGACTGCACACAATGAGAACCACACGTCAGCCAGACACTATCACACACTACTCTCTGCCTCTAACAGGCACACACACAATATCTAACCACCAGCATGGAAGAACATCCGGTGCATCCTCTCCGCCACATTACACAATCCACACTATCATAACCAGACCGGGAGGTCCACCCAGAAAACAGAATATCCCACCCTTCCGACATCCGCCATTGCTCAGCTAAGCCACGAACACCCACACATGTCCTACACAGGGGTGCACCCAACATCACAATACTGCCTCCTGTCACAGTACACAAACAATGGCAGGAATGAAAGACACAGATCTGCCACAACCTTGGAATCGGAGCGCCGCCTGTCATGAGCCACAAGTGCATCCTGACGTGACAAATCGGATGATCCCGCAGGCATGCACTTACGATAATCACTATCAACGAACCTGCCGCCCCCTCCCCCCCCAAAATACACCTTTCCCTACAACGTGTACCTTAACCTAAGCTATATTGTACCTTAACCTAAGCGATATTGTACCTTAACCTAAGGTATATCGTACCTTAACCTAACCTACATTGCGCCTTCACCTAACCTACGTTGTACCTTAACCTAACCTACGTTGTACCTTAACCTAACCTACGTTGTACCTTAACCTAACCTACGTTGTACCTTAACCTAACCTACGTTGTACCTTAACCTAACCTACGTTGTACCTTAACCTAACCTACGTTGTACCTTAACCTAACCTACGTTGTACCTTAACCTAACCTACGTTGTACCTTAACCTAACCTACGTTGTGCCTTAACCTAACCTACGTTGTGCCTTAACCTAACCTACGTTGTGCCTTAACCTAACCTACGTTGTGCCTTAACCTAACCTATGTTGTGCCTTAACCTAACCTATGTTGTGCCTTAACCTAACCTATGTTGTGCCTTAACCTAACCTATGTTGTGCCTTAACCTAACCTATGTTGTGCCTTAACCTAACCTATGTTGTGCCTTAACCTAACCTATGTTGTGCCTTAACCTAACCTACGTTGTGCCTTAACCTAACCTACGTTGTGCCTTAACCTAACCTACGTTGTGCCTTAACCTAACCTACGTTGTGCCTTAACCTAACCTACGTTGTGCCTTAACCTAACCTACGTTGTGCCTTAACCTAACCTACGTTGTGCCTTAACCTAACCTACGTTGTGCCTTAACCTAACCTACGTTGTGCCTTAACCTAACCTACGTTGTGCCTTAACCTAACCTACGTTGTGCCTTAACCTAACCTACGTTGTGCCTTAACCTAACCTACGTTGTGCCTTAACCTAACCTACGTTGTGCCTTAACCTAACCTACGTTGTGCCTTAACCTAACCTACGTTGTGCCTTAACCTAACCTACGTTGTGCCTTAACCTAACCTACGTTGTGCCTTAACCTAACCTACGTTGTGCCTTAACCTAACCTACGTTGTGCCTTAACCTAACCTACGTTGTGCCTTAACCTAACCTACGTTGTGCCTTAACCTAACCTACGTTGTGCCTTAACCTAACCTACGTTGTGCCTTAACCTAACCTACGTTGTGCCTTAACCTAACCTACGTTGTGCCTTAACCTAACCTACGTTGTGCCTTAACCTAACCTACGTTGTGCCTTAACCTAACCTACGTTGTGCCTTAACCTAACCTACGTTGTGCCTTAACCTAACCTACGTTGTGCCTTAACCTAACCTACGTTGTGCCTTAACCTAACCTACGTTGTGCCTTAACCTAACCTACGTTGTGCCTTAACCTAACCTATGTTGTGCCTTAACCTAACCTATGTTGTGCCTTAACCTAACCTATGTTGTGCCTTAACCTAACCTATGTTGTGCCTTAACCTAACCTATGTTGTGCCTTAACCTAACCTATGTTGTGCCTTAACCTAACCTATGTTGTGCCTTAACCTAACCTATGTTGTGCCTTAACCTAACCTATGTTGTGCCTTAACCTAACCTACGTTGTGCCTTAACCTAACCCATATTGTACCTTAACCTAACCCATATTGTACCTTAACCTAACCCATATTGTACCTTAACCTAACCCATATTGTACCTTAACCTAACCCATATTGTACCTTAACGTAACCTAATTTGTGCCTTAACGTAACCTAATTTGTGCCTTAACGTAACCTAATTTGTGCCTTAACGTAACCTAATTTGTGCCTTAACGTAACCTAATTTGTGCCTTAACGTAACCTAATTTGTGCCTTAACGTAACCTAATTTGTGCCTTAACGTAACCTAATTTGTGCCTTAACGTAACCTAATTTGTGCCTTAACGTAACCTAATTTGTGCCTTAACGTAACCTAATTTGTGCCTTAACGTAACCTAATTTGTGCCTTAACGTAACCTAATTTGTGCCTTAACGTAACCTAATTTGTGCCTTAACGTAACCTAATTTGTGCCTTAACGTAACCTAATTTGTGCCTTAACGTAACCTAATTTGTGCCTTAACGTAACCTAATTTGTGCCTTAACGTAACCTAATTTGTGCCTTAACGTAACCTAATTTGTGCCTTAACGTAACCTAATTTGTGCCTTAACGTAACCTAATTTGTGCCTTAACGTAACCTAATTTGTGCCTTAACGTAACCTAATTTGTGCCTTAACGTAACCTAATTTGTGCCTTAACGTAACCTAATTTGTGCCTTAACGTAACCCATGTTGTGCCTTAACGTAACCCATGTTGTGCCTTAACGTAACCCAATTTGTGCCTTAACGTAACCCATGTTGTGCCTTAACCTAACCTATATTGTGCCTCAACCTAACCTATATTGCGCCTTAACCTGACGCACGTTGTCGCTGAACCTGCTCTGTAATTGTTATGCAACTCGTTAAATTAGTGTAGTGTTGCCTAACCGCAACCCTCGCAATATAGTTCGCTATTCGCACTGCCCGGTCCCCTGTGTATCGCGTCATGTTAAACACCTTGCAGGTGTTGCTGACTTTCCACATGCTCCTGCTATACACTGTAATGTGGATAGCAGCAGGACGTACATGCCCCCCCCCCTTCCCCCCTGCCTTCGCAAGCTGGTCGTTGAGAAGTTTGCATGTTCAATGCCCTTCGCATGCCGACGTACTCAGCCTACGTTGTGGTACGGCCTGTCACCTGTCCGCCGATGTACGCAAAACCCACAAACTGTACTGCACATTGGTCCGTATGTACTGAATGATACATCGTGGCACATGTGTGACCGTACGACGACTGCGCCTAGCAACGGCAGACCATACAGTCCAAATATTGTGCACGCAGCTACGTGTCGTCTCCCTATAAGAGCTGGATTGCAGTGTGGTACGCCATTCAGACGTGTGGGAGGAACGGACGCCCTGGATGGCGATCAGCATGAGCAGTCTGTTGATGTAGTGGAGCGTGTATTCGGACGTAGTCGTCTCTTCTCACACACCGTGATAGCATGTTGCACCGCGTTCCACATCTGCGACATCCTGCAGAGGCCGGCTGACAGTCGTTCGCGCAATGGACACCGCATACGTACGGGGGCTACCTTCCACGTGTTCTCGAGGCGTGCACATGTTGTTGCGTCTATGTGGGCAGACGTAGTGTGTTGTGACACCTGACACAGGCATGCAATACTCGTTGCAAATGGCGATGGACGTCTACGTTTGCTGGTGACGTTACGCAAATGAACAACAGGTAACCCGTTGTGGTGCGGTTGTTCTCGCTAGAGGTGAATCAGTGTTGGCGACGATCGGTCGAGCTATTAACCGGTTGTTTCAGGGATACCCACCATGCCCACGAACGTGAAAGGGGACCCACCATGCCCACGAACGCGAAAGGGGATCTGGGTGTGAGGCGATACGCGGCGGTGGCTGGGTGGGACCGTCCCCGGCCGGTGAGGGGGGGCCGCCCGGCGTGCTGGCAGCGCGGTGCGTGGGCGCACGCGCTACAGCCGGCTGGTGGGGGCGGCCAGTGGCAGGCGCGCCGGCCGACGGACGCGGCAGGCGGCGCAGCTGCGCGCCGGCGCCCCCTGCTCGCGGCGCCTTGCGGCCAAAGTAGGTCCTCGCGGGCCCGGTGCGAAGCGCGGTGGCCATCTGCAGTGTGCTGGTCCGATTGAGGACTGTGTGCGCTGAGGATGCGCCGCCGCCCGGCGCTCGGCGCCGCGACGCCGTCTGCTGCTCGGTCGCCCCAGCGGTTCTCGCAGGTGGTTTGTATCGCAGCTGTGCGGACGTGTTGGCGCGTGCGCTGTGCTGGGAGAGTTCGCTTCGGCACCCAAGTGGGGCTTTTGTCCTTCTGTGGCGCTGGCGTTGGAGCTGCCGGTCACCGTAGGTGGCGCGTGTTGTCTCCCGCCGGCAATGCCACGACAGCACGCTCCCGGGCCTCTGTCGGCAGCGGCAAGCTCAGTTGGGAGCACGGGTGGTCGCACCTAAAGCGTCTACTCGCCTAACTCCGGGCGATTGCGCCTCTCTCGAACCCGACCAAGTACTTAGGACGGCGCTGCGCGCCGCCGGGACCTGAGAGGGTTTCGAGGTGTGTTGTGCAGGGGAGCTCAGCCTCCTCCTGTTTGCAGAATAATTGAGCGGACGCTTGCGTGTTCGCGCGGGCCCCCGGGACACACTCCCGGGCGGCCGGCTGCTCAGCTCTAGTTGACGCAGCTCCCTGGTTGATCCTGCCAGTAGTCATATGCTTGTCTCAAAGATTAAGCCATGCATGTCTCAGTACAAGCCGCATTAAGGTGAAACCGCGAATGGCTCATTAAATCAGTTATGGTTCCTTAGATCGTACCCACGTTACTTGGATAACTGTGGTAATTCTAGAGCTAATACATGCAAACAGAGTCCCGACCAGAGATGGAAGGGACGCTTTTATTAGATCAAAACCAATCGGTCGGCTCGTCCGGTCCGTTT
>NW_026047930.1:15000-20000 GCF_023864345.2 Schistocerca serialis cubense
TAACCTACGTTTGTACCTTAACCTAACCTACGTTGTACCTTAACCTAACCTACGTTGTACCTTAACCTAACCTACGTTGTACCTTAACCTAACCTACGTTGTACCTTAACCTAACCTACGTTGTACCTTAACCTAACCTACGTTGTGCCTTAACCTAACCTACGTTGTGCCTTAACCTAACCTACGTTGTGCCTTAACCTAACCTACGTTGTGCCTTAACCTAACCTATGTTGTGCCTTAACCTAACCTATGTTGTGCCTTAACCTAACCTATGTTGTGCCTTAACCTAACCTATGTTGTGCCTTAACCTAACCTATGTTGTGCCTTAACCTAACCTATGTTGTGCCTTAACCTAACCTATGTTGTGCCTTAACCTAACCTACGTTGTGCCTTAACCTAACCTACGTTGTGCCTTAACCTAACCTACGTTGTGCCTTAACCTAACCTACGTTGTGCCTTAACCTAACCTACGTTGTGCCTTAACCTAACCTACGTTGTGCCTTAACCTAACCTACGTTGTGCCTTAACCTAACCTACGTTGTGCCTTAACCTAACCTACGTTGTGCCTTAACCTAACCTACGTTGTGCCTTAACCTAACCTACGTTGTGCCTTAACCTAACCTACGTTGTGCCTTAACCTAACCTACGTTGTGCCTTAACCTAACCTACGTTGTGCCTTAACCTAACCTACGTTGTGCCTTAACCTAACCTACGTTGTGCCTTAACCTAACCTACGTTGTGCCTTAACCTAACCTACGTTGTGCCTTAACCTAACCTACGTTGTGCCTTAACCTAACCTACGTTGTGCCTTAACCTAACCTACGTTGTGCCTTAACCTAACCTACGTTGTGCCTTAACCTAACCTACGTTGTGCCTTAACCTAACCTACGTTGTGCCTTAACCTAACCTACGTTGTGCCTTAACCTAACCTACGTTGTGCCTTAACCTAACCTACGTTGTGCCTTAACCTAACCTACGTTGTGCCTTAACCTAACCTACGTTGTGCCTTAACCTAACCTACGTTGTGCCTTAACCTAACCTACGTTGTGCCTTAACCTAACCTACGTTGTGCCTTAACCTAACCTACGTTGTGCCTTAACCTAACCTATGTTGTGCCTTAACCTAACCTATGTTGTGCCTTAACCTAACCTATGTTGTGCCTTAACCTAACCTATGTTGTGCCTTAACCTAACCTATGTTGTGCCTTAACCTAACCTATGTTGTGCCTTAACCTAACCTATGTTGTGCCTTAACCTAACCTACGTTGTGCCTTAACCTAACCCATATTGTACCTTAACCTAACCCATATTGTACCTTAACCTAACCCATATTGTACCTTAACCTAACCCATATTGTACCTTAACCTAACCCATATTGTACCTTAACGTAACCTAATTTGTGCCTTAACGTAACCTAATTTGTGCCTTAACGTAACCTAATTTGTGCCTTAACGTAACCTAATTTGTGCCTTAACGTAACCTAATTTGTGCCTTAACGTAACCTAATTTGTGCCTTAACGTAACCTAATTTGTGCCTTAACGTAACCTAATTTGTGCCTTAACGTAACCTAATTTGTGCCTTAACGTAACCTAATTTGTGCCTTAACGTAACCTAATTTGTGCCTTAACGTAACCTAATTTGTGCCTTAACGTAACCTAATTTGTGCCTTAAACGTAACCTAATTTGTGCCTTAACGTAACCTAATTTGTGCCTTAACGTAACCTAATTTGTGCCTTAACGTAACCTAATTTGTGCCTTAACGTAACCTAATTTGTGCCTTAACGTAACCTAATTTGTGCCTTAACGTAACCTAATTTGTGCCTTAACGTAACCTAATTTGTGCCTTAACGTAACCTAATTTGTGCCTTAACGTAACCTAATTTGTGCCTTAACGTAACCTAATTTGTGCCTTAACGTAACCTAATTTGTGCCTTAACGTAACCTAATTTGTGCCTTAACGTAACCTAATTTGTGCCTTAACGTAACCTAATTTGTGCCTTAACGTAACCCATGTTGTGCCTTAACGTAACCCATGTTGTGCCTTAACGTAACCCAATTTGTGCCTTAACGTAACCCATGTTGTGCCTTAACCTAACCTATATTGTGCCTCAACCTAACCTATATTGCGCCTTAACCTGACGCACGTTGTCGCTGAACCTGCTCTGTAATTGTTATGCAACTCGTTAAATTAGTGTAGTGTTGCCTAACCGCAACCCTCGCAATATAGTTCGCTATTCGCACTGCCCGGTCCCCTGTGTATCGCGTCATGTTAAACACCTTGCAGGTGTTGCTGACTTTCCACATGCTCCTGCTATACACTGTAATGTGGATAGCAGCAGGACGTACATGCCCCCCCCCCTTCCCCCCTGCCTTCGCAAGCTGGTCGTTGAGAAGTTTTGCATGTTCAATGCCCTTCGCATGCCGACGTACTCAGCCTACGTTGTGGTACGGCCTGTCACCTGTCCGCCGATGTACGCAAAACCCACAAACTGTACTGCACATTGGTCCGTATGTACTGAATGATACATCGTGGCACATGTGTGACCGTACGACGACTGCGCCTAGCAACGGCAGACCATACAGTCCAAATATTGTGCACGCAGCTACGTGTCGTCTCCCTATAAGAGCTGGATTGCAGTGTGGTACGCCATTCAGACGTGTGGGAGGAACGGACGCCCTGGATGGCGATCAGCATGAGCAGTCTGTTGATGTAGTGGAGCGTGTATTCGGACGTAGTCGTCTCTTCTCACACACCGTGATAGCATGTTGCACCGCGTTCCACATCTGCGACATCCTGCAGAGGCCGGCTGACAGTCGTTCGCGCAATGGACACCGCATACGTACGGGGGCTACCTTCCACGTGTTCTCGAGGCGTGCACATGTTGTTGCGTCTATGTGGGCAGACGTAGTGTGTTGTGACACCTGACACAGGCATGCAATACTCGTTGCAAATGGCGATGGACGTCTACGTTTGCTGGTGACGTTACGCAAATGAACAACAGGTAACCCGTTGTGGTGCGGTTGTTCTCGCTAGAGGTGAATCAGTGTTGGCGACGATCGGTCGAGCTATTAACCGGTTGTTTCAGGGATACCCACCATGCCCACGAACGTGAAAGGGGACCCACCATGCCCACGAACGCGAAAGGGGATCTGGGTGTGAGGCGATACGCGGCGGTGGCTGGGTGGGACCGTCCCCGGCCGGTGAGGGGGGGCCGCCCGGCGTGCTGGCAGCGCGGTGCGTGGGCGCACGCGCTACAGCCGGCTGGTGGGGGCGGCCAGTGGCAGGCGCGCCGGCCGACGGACGCGGCAGGCGGCGCAGCTGCGCGCCGGCGCCCCCTGCTCGCGGCGCCTTGCGGCCAAAGTAGGTCCTCGCGGGCCCGGTGCGAAGCGCGGTGGCCATCTGCAGTGTGCTGGTCCGATTGAGGACTGTGTGCGCTGAGGATGCGCCGCCGCCCGGCGCTCGGCGCCGCGACGCCGTCTGCTGCTCGGTCGCCCCAGCGGTTCTCGCAGGTGGTTTGTATCGCAGCTGTGCGGACGTGTTGGCGCGTGCGCTGTGCTGGGAGAGTTCGCTTCGGCACCCAAGTGGGGCTTTTGTCCTTCTGTGGCGCTGGCGTTGGAGCTGCCGGTCACCGTAGGTGGCGCGTGTTGTCTCCCGCCGGCAATGCCACGACAGCACGCTCCCGGGCCTCTGTCGGCAGCGGCAAGCTCAGTTGGGAGCACGGGTGGTCGCACCTAAAGCGTCTACTCGCCTAACTCCGGGCGATTGCGCCTCTCTCGAACCCGACCAAGTACTTAGGACGGCGCTGCGCGCCGCCGGGACCTGAGAGGGTTTCGAGGTGTGTTGTGCAGGGGAGCTCAGCCTCCTCCTGTTTGCAGAATAATTGAGCGGACGCTTGCGTGTTCGCGCGGGCCCCCGGGACACACTCCCGGGCGGCCGGCTGCTCAGCTCTAGTTGACGCAGCTCCCTGGTTGATCCTGCCAGTAGTCATATGCTTGTCTCAAAGATTAAGCCATGCATGTCTCAGTACAAGCCGCATTAAGGTGAAACCGCGAATGGCTCATTAAATCAGTTATGGTTCCTTAGATCGTACCCACGTTACTTGGATAACTGTGGTAATTCTAGAGCTAATACATGCAAACAGAGTCCCGACCAGAGATGGAAGGGACGCTTTTATTAGATCAAAACCAATCGGTCGGCTCGTCCGGTCCGTTTGCCTTGGTGACTCTGAATAACTTTGGGCTGATCGCACGGTCCTCGTACCGGCGACGCATCTTTCAAATGTCTGCCTTATCAACTGTCGATGGTAGGTTCTGCGCCTACCATGGTTGTAACGGGTAACGGGGAATCAGGGTTCGATTCCGGAGAGGGAGCCTGAGAAACGGCTACCACATCCAAGGAAGGCAGCAGGCGCGCAAATTACCCACTCCCGGCACGGGGAGGTAGTGACGAAAAATAACGATACGGGACTCATCCGAGGCCCCGTAATCGGAATGAGTACACTTTAAATCCTTTAACGAGTATCTATTGGAGGGCAAGTCTGGTGCCAGCAGCCGCGGTAATTCCAGCTCCAATAGCGTATATTAAAGTTGTTGCGGTTAAAAAGCTCGTAGTTGGATTTGTGTCCCACGCTGTTGGTTCACCGCCCGTCGGTGTTTAACTGGCATGTATCGTGGGACGTCCTGCCGGTGGGGCGAGCCGAAGGCGTGCGACCGCCTCGTGCGTGCTCGTGCGTCCCGAGGCGGACCCCGTTGAAATCCTACCAGGGTGCTCTTTATTGAGTGTCTCGGTGGGCCGGCACGTTTACTTTGAACAAATTAGAGTGCTTAAAGCAGGCAAGCCCGCCTGAATACTGTGTGCATGGAATAATGGAATAGGACCTCGGTTCTATTTTGTTGGTTTTCGGAACCCGAGGTAATGATTAATAGGGACAGGCGGGGGCATTCGTATTGCGACGTTAGAGGTGAAATTCTTGGATCGTCGCAAGACGAACAGAAGCGAA
>NW_026047930.1:22500-27500 GCF_023864345.2 Schistocerca serialis cubense
ACGGACCAAGGAGTCTAACATGTGCGCGAGTCATTGGGCTGTACGAAACCTAAAGGCGTAATGAAAGTGAAGGTCTCGCCTTGCGCGGGCCGAGGGAGGATGGGGCTTCCCCGCCCTTCACGGGGCGGCGGCCTCCGCACTCCCGGGGCGTCTCGTCCTCATTGCGAGGTGAGGCGCACCTAGAGCGTACACGTTGGGACCCGAAAGATGGTGAACTATGCCTGGCCAGGACGAAGTCAGGGGAAACCCTGATGGAGGTCCGTAGCGATTCTGACGTGCAAATCGATCGTCGGAGCTGGGTATAGGGGCGAAAGACTAATCGAACCATCTAGTAGCTGGTTCCCTCCGAAGTTTCCCTCAGGATAGCTGGTGCTCGTACGAGTCTCATCCGGTAAAGCGAATGATTAGAGGCCTTGGGGCCGAAACGACCTCAACCTATTCTCAAACTTTAAATGGGTGAGATCTCCGGCTTGCTTGATATGCTGAAGCCGCGAGCAAACGACTCGGATCGGAGTGCCAAGTGGGCCACTTTTGGTAAGCAGAACTGGCGCTGTGGGATGAACCAAACGCCGAGTTAAGGCGCCCGAATCGACGCTCATGGGAAACCATGAAAGGCGTTGGTTGCTTAAGACAGCAGGACGGTGGCCATGGAAGTCGGAATCCGCTAAGGAGTGTGTAACAACTCACCTGCCGAAGCAACTAGCCCTGAAAATGGATGGCGCTGAAGCGTCGTGCCTATACTCGGCCGTCAGTCTGGCAGTCATGGCCGGTCCTTGCGGCCGGCCGCGAAGCCCTGACGAGTAGGAGGGTCGCGGCGGTGGGCGCAGAAGGGTCTGGGCGTGAGCCTGCCTGGAGCCGCCGTCGGTGCAGATCTTGGTGGTAGTAGCAAATACTCCAGCGAGGCCCTGGAGGGCTGACGCGGAGAAGGGTTTCGTGTGAACAGCCGTTGCACACGAGTCAGTCGATCCTAAGCCCTAGGAGAAATCCGATGTTGATGGGGGCCGTCATAGCATGATGCGCTTTGTGCTGGCCCCCGTTGGGCGAAAGGGAATCCGGTTCCTATTCCGGAACCCGGCAGCGGAACCGATACAAGTCGGGCCCCTCTTTTAGAGATGCTCGTCGGGGTAACCCAAAAGGACCCGGAGACGCCGTCGGGAGATCGGGGAAGAGTTTTCTTTTCTGCATGAGCGTTCGAGTTCCCTGGAATCCTCTAGCAGGGAGATAGGGTTTGGAACGCGAAGAGCACCGCAGTTGCGGCGGTGTCCCGATCTTCCCCTCGGACCTTGAAAATCCGGGAGAGGGCCACGTGGAGGTGTCGCGCCGGTTCGTACCCATATCCGCAGCAGGTCTCCAAGGTGAAGAGCCTCTAGTCGATAGAATAATGTAGGTAAGGGAAGTCGGCAAATTGGATCCGTAACTTCGGGATAAGGATTGGCTCTGAGGATCGGGGCGTGTCGGGCTTGGTCGGGAAGTGGGTCAGCGCTAACGTGCCGGGCCTGGGCGAGGTGAGTGCCGTAGGGGTGCCGGTAAGTGCGGGCGTTTAGCGCGGGCGTGGTCTGCTCTCGCCGTTGGTCGGCCTCGTGCTGGCCGGCGGTGCAGGATGCGCGCGCCTGCGCGGCGTTCGCGCCCCGGTGCTTCAACCTGCGTGCAGGATCCGAGCTCGGTCCCGTGCCTTGGCCTCCCACGGATCTTCCTTGCTGCGAGGCCGCGTCCGCCTTAGCGTGCTCCTCCGGGGGCGCGCGGGTGCGCGGATTCTCTTCGGCCGCCATTCAACGATCAACTCAGAACTGGCACGGACTGGGGGAATCCGACTGTCTAATTAAAACAAAGCATTGCGATGGCCCTAGCGGGTGTTGACGCAATGTGATTTCTGCCCAGTGCTCTGAATGTCAACGTGAAGAAATTCAAGCAAGCGCGGGTAAACGGCGGGAGTAACTATGACTCTCTTAAGGTGGCCAAGTGGCGGCGGTGTGGCTGCATCCGGACTTGGCTTTTCGAAGTGCGGTCTTGATGTAGTCGTGCTGCTGCTGCGAGGTGCCTTCCTTGGGTTATAGTTACAGGGAGAGTGATGCGCAATACATGGGCCTAGCCCTCTTAGCCTCTCCTCTCCTGCGGTCTTCTCCCCTTCTCGTGGGCCCGCTGATTTTTGCAGAGTGGAAGACCGCACCAGGGGCTTGGGGGGGTTACCAGCCCCCCCTCGCATTATCCCTTTATAGTTGGGGGCAGCCGACAAGAAACAAGAGATGGTGGCCCTTCCGCTGAAGGTGCCACCCCAGCTACCCCAGCACCTATCCGGCCAACCGGCCGTAACGAAAATGCGATAGTTTGTGTAGCTCCCTTTGCTTGCAGTGAGTGCCACCGCACTTTTACCACGAAGAACGGTCTCGGGGTCCATCGCCGCCGCCAACACCCTGCGGCCGCCAACGCTGAGATCGTGACGGAGAGGCATCGCGCGAGGTGGACGGAGGAAGAAGTCCTGTCGCTCGCCAAGGCAGAGGCCGAACTGTTCCTGGAGAGGGACGCCCGGTTCTTCTTTGTAAATCAAGAACTTACCAGGATGTTCCCCGACCGAACGCTTGAGGCAATCAAGTGCCGACGGCGGCAAGCTGCCCACAAGCAGCTTGTCCGCCAATTCATGGAGGCACTTGAGATCGGTCGGGGTGAAGAGCCGGCGTCCCGCCGTGGAGCAGCGAGCTCGCTGCCTGACGCGGGCGAGGCCGCTGCGCCGCCCGTCGACGCAGCCGAGGACTTCGCGGCCGACACCACCGGGCCGCCGCCGGAGGGGCCGACTGACGCCGCCATCTGGGAGCATCTGGCGGGGCTACCTGCTTCCGCCCAGCGTTTCTCTGCCCTGGATCGAGTCATTGGTCTGGGGCGGGGCACGCCGCCCGATGTCATCCTGGGCATGCTCCCGGATGCCCTTGCGTCGGTCGGGTCCAGGGGGGAGAGGTCGATCACCAGGACACAGCGGCCGCGCCAACCATCCAAGCGGCCGCCTGCCGCCCCGCCGCTGCAGAAGCGCAAGCGGCGCCGCTGGGAATACGCGCGGACACAGGACGCCTTCCGTAGGTCGCGTGCGCGTTGCGTGCGTGGCTTGCTGGACGGCACCCTGCTGCAGCCGCCACCCGACATCCCCGGTCTGCTGGACTTCTGGGCGGACCTCTTCACGAAGAAGCCGATCTCCACCGCCGGCTTCATCCGTGACCGCCTTCTCCCGCACTCGGAGCCTGTCGCTCCTGAGTGCCTATGGGGGCCGGTCACACGTGAGGAGGTCGCTGCTGCCTTGCCGCCCAGGGGATCGGCAGCCGGGCCGGACGGCCTGACTCCAGCGGAGCTGCGGCGCCTGCCGCATGAAGTCCTGGTGAAACTCTTGAACCTCTTCCTCCTGGCCTGCGCCCTCCCCGAGCGTCTGCTTCGCGCCCGGACGTCACTTCTCCCCAAAACGGCTGCACCAACATCCCCCGCTGACTTTCGCCCCATTACGGTCTGCTCGGTGTTGGCGCGGACCTTTCACAAGGTTCTCGCGTCACGCCTGATGCGTGCATGTGCTGTGGACGAACGTCAGCGGGCATTCATCCCCCGGGATGGGATGTTGGAAAACACCTTCATCTTGGACACTGCTCTCACCGACGCAGTCCGCTCCTGTCGCTCTGTTTTTGTGGCATCGATCGACGTCTCTAAAGCGTTCGATTCGGTGGACCATGCCGCCCTCCGCCCCGTGCTGAGGGCTCATGGCCTGCCGGATTGCTTTATTGAGTACGTCGAAAGGTGTTACGAGGGTAGCACGACGGTGATAGCGGGCGGCGCCGACGTGGGCGTGCCCCTGCAGCCGGCTAGGGGTGTGCGTCAGGGTGACCCCCTCTCCCCCCTCCTTTTCAATTTTGCGGTGGACTATGTTTTGAGTCAACTTCCCTCCCACATCGGAGCTCGGATCCTTGGTCGCAGAGTTAACGCTGCGGCCTTCGCAGATGACGTCCTGCTTTTTGCATCGACCGCGAGGGGATTGCAGTCCCTCATCGACGCAGCCGTCGCAGCCCTCGCCCATCTGGGGCTGCAGATCAACGCCCGGAAGTGTTTCACCCTCGCCTTAGTCGCGTCTGGGCGCGACAAGAAGGTGAAGGTCGACGCCGACGTTACCTTCAAAGCGGGCAACGCCACCGTGCCCGCCCTACGTGTGGGTGAAACCTTCCGGTACCTGGGACTGCAATTCTCCACCGCTGGTCGCTGCGTTTTCAACCCACGACGCCACCTGGTGGAGCAGCTGGACGTCATCTCCCGAGCTCCGCTCAAGCCGCAACAGCGCCTCCACGCCCTCACCACCGTACTTCTGCCTGGCCTGTACCATGGGCTGGCCCTCAGCCGCACCCGAGTGGGTGCGTTGAAAGCGGCAGATGTGACCATCCGTGCCGCCGTCAGGAGATGGTTCCGCCTTCCGGCGGACACTCCCCTGGGCTACTTCCACGCTCCTGTAGCCCAGGGAGGCCTCGGCATCCCATCATGCCGATGGATGGGGCCAACACTTCGCCGGTCCCGTCTCCTGACGCTGAAGAGGATTGGGCCAGCCGCCGACGGTGCAGGCCGGGACGAGGTGCAGCGTGAGATTGAGGCGCTGGAGCGGCATCTTATGTGGGAGGGCCACCTCCTCAAATCGTCGACGCAGGTTGGAGAGATGTGGGCCGCGCGCCTGCACGTTGCCTTTGACGGTGCGGCGCTGTCATCTTCCGCCGCCGTCAAGGGGCAACACCAGTGGGTCGCTGACACCAGTCGCCTGCTATCTGGGCGTAACTTCATCGACGCTCTCCGCGCCCGCATCAACGCCTTCCCCACGAAGGCACGGCGCAGTCGCGGGCGGGAGGCGGACACCAGATGCCGCGCGGGCTGCCAGGCCGTAGAGACCGCCAACCACGTGTTACAGGCTTGCTTCAGGACGCACGGGTCCCGGGTTAAGCGGCATGACGCGATCGTGCGCTATGTTGCCCGTGGACTCGCGCAGAGGGGCT
>NW_026047930.1:32500-38120 GCF_023864345.2 Schistocerca serialis cubense
ACCTACGTTGTGCCTTAACCTAACCTACGTTGTGCCTTAACCTAACCTACGTTGTGCCTTAACCTAACCTACGTTGTGCCTTAACCTAACCTACGTTGTGCCTTAACCTAACCTACGTTGTGCCTTAACCTAACCTACGTTGTGCCTTAACCTAACCTACGTTGTGCCTTAACCTAACCTACGTTGTGCCTTAACCTAACCTACGTTGTGCCTTAACCTAACCTACGTTGTGCCTTAACCTAACCTACGTTGTGCCTTAACCTAACCTACGTTGTGCCTTAACCTAACCTACGTTGTGCCTTAACCTAACCTACGTTGTGCCTTAACCTAACCTACGTTGTGCCTTAACCTAACCTACGTTGTGCCTTAACCTAACCTACGTTGTGCCTTAACCTAACCTACGTTGTGCCTTAACCTAACCTACGTTGTGCCTTAACCTAACCTACGTTGTGCCTTAACCTAACCTACGTTGTGCCTTAACCTAACCTACGTTGTGCCTTAACCTAACCTATGTTGTGCCTTAACCTAACCTATGTTGTGCCTTAACCTAACCTATGTTGTGCCTTAACCTAACCTATGTTGTGCCTTAACCTAACCTATGTTGTGCCTTAACCTAACCTATGTTGTGCCTTAACCTAACCTATGTTGTGCCTTAACCTAACCTATGTTGTGCCTTAACCTAACCTACGTTGTGCCTTAACCTAACCCATATTGTACCTTAACCTAACCCATATTGTACCTTAACCTAACCCATATTGTACCTTAACCTAACCCATATTGTACCTTAACCTAACCCATATTGTACCTTAACGTAACCTAATTTGTGCCTTAACGTAACCTAATTTGTGCCTTAACGTAACCTAATTTGTGCCTTAACGTAACCTAATTTGTGCCTTAACGTAACCTAATTTGTGCCTTAACGTAACCTAATTTGTGCCTTAACGTAACCTAATTTGTGCCTTAACGTAACCTAATTTGTGCCTTAACGTAACCTAATTTGTGCCTTAACGTAACCTAATTTGTGCCTTAACGTAACCTAATTTGTGCCTTAACGTAACCTAATTTGTGCCTTAACGTAACCTAATTTGTGCCTTAACGTAACCTAATTTGTGCCTTAACGTAACCTAATTTGTGCCTTAACGTAACCTAATTTGTGCCTTAACGTAACCTAATTTGTGCCTTAACGTAACCTAATTTGTGCCTTAACGTAACCTAATTTGTGCCTTAACGTAACCTAATTTGTGCCTTAACGTAACCTAATTTGTGCCTTAACGTAACCTAATTTGTGCCTTAACGTAACCTAATTTGTGCCTTAACGTAACCTAATTTGTGCCTTAACGTAACCTAATTTGTGCCTTAACGTAACCTAATTTGTGCCTTAACGTAACCTAATTTGTGCCTTAACGTAACCTAATTTGTGCCTTAACGTAACCCATGTTGTGCCTTAACGTAACCCATGTTGTGCCTTAACGTAACCCAATTTGTGCCTTAACGTAACCCATGTTGTGCCTTAACCTAACCTATATTGTGCCTCAACCTAACCTATATTGCGCCTTAACCTGACGCACGTTGTCGCTGAACCTGCTCTGTAATTGTTATGCAACTCGTTAAATTAGTGTAGTGTTGCCTAACCGCAACCCTCGCAATATAGTTCGCTATTCGCACTGCCCGGTCCCCTGTGTATCGCGTCATGTTAAACACCTTGCAGGTGTTGCTGACTTTCCACATGCTCCTGCTATACACTGTAATGTGGATAGCAGCAGGACGTACATGCCCCCCCCCCCTTCCCCCCTGCCTTCGCAAGCTGGTCGTTGAGAAGTTTGCATGTTCAATGCCCTTCGCATGCCGACGTACTCAGCCTACGTTGTGGTACGGCCTGTCACCTGTCCGCCGATGTACGCAAAACCCACAAACTGTACTGCACATTGGTCCGTATGTACTGAATGATACATCGTGGCACATGTGTGACCGTACGACGACTGCGCCTAGCAACGGCAGACCATACAGTCCAAATATTGTGCACGCAGCTACGTGTCGTCTCCCTATAAGAGCTGGATTGCAGTGTGGTACGCCATTCAGACGTGTGGGAGGAACGGACGCCCTGGATGGCGATCAGCATGAGCAGTCTGTTGATGTAGTGGAGCGTGTATTCGGACGTAGTCGTCTCTTCTCACACACCGTGATAGCATGTTGCACCGCGTTCCACATCTGCGACATCCTGCAGAGGCCGGCTGACAGTCGTTCGCGCAATGGACACCGCATACGTACGGGGGCTACCTTCCACGTGTTCTCGAGGCGTGCACATGTTGTTGCGTCTATGTGGGCAGACGTAGTGTGTTGTGACACCTGACACAGGCATGCAATACTCGTTGCAAATGGCGATGGACGTCTACGTTTGCTGGTGACGTTACGCAAATGAACAACAGGTAACCCGTTGTGGTGCGGTTGTTCTCGCTAGAGGTGAATCAGTGTTGGCGACGATCGGTCGAGCTATTAACCGGTTGTTTCAGGGATACCCACCATGCCCACGAACGTGAAAAGGGGACCCACCATGCCCACGAACGCGAAAGGGGATCTGGGTGTGAGGCGATACGCGGCGGTGGCTGGGTGGGACCGTCCCCGGCCGGTGAGGGGGGGGCCGCCCGGCGTGCTGGCAGCGCGGTGCGTGGGCGCACGCGCTACAGCCGGCTGGTGGGGGCGGCCAGTGGCAGGCGCGCCGGCCGACGGACGCGGCAGGCGGCGCAGCTGCGCGCCGGCGCCCCCTGCTCGCGGCGCCTTGCGGCCAAAGTAGGTCCTCGCGGGCCCGGTGCGAAGCGCGGTGGCCATCTGCAGTGTGCTGGTCCGATTGAGGACTGTGTGCGCTGAGGATGCGCCGCCGCCCGGCGCTCGGCGCCGCGACGCCGTCTGCTGCTCGGTCGCCCCAGCGGTTCTCGCAGGTGGTTTGTATCGCAGCTGTGCGGACGTGTTGGCGCGTGCGCTGTGCTGGGAGAGTTCGCTTCGGCACCCAAGTGGGGCTTTTGTCCTTCTGTGGCGCTGGCGTTGGAGCTGCCGGTCACCGTAGGTGGCGCGTGTTGTCTCCCGCCGGCAATGCCACGACAGCACGCTCCCGGGCCTCTGTCGGCAGCGGCAAGCTCAGTTGGGAGCACGGGTGGTCGCACCTAAAGCGTCTACTCGCCTAACTCCGGGCGATTGCGCCTCTCTCGAACCCGACCAAGTACTTAGGACGGCGCTGCGCGCCGCCGGGACCTGAGAGGGTTTCGAGGTGTGTTGTGCAGGGGAGCTCAGCCTCCTCCTGTTTGCAGAATAATTGAGCGGACGCTTGCGTGTTCGCGCGGGCGCCCCCGGGACACACTCCCGGGCGGCCGGCTGCTCAGCTCTAGTTGACGCAGCTCCCTGGTTGATCCTGCCAGTAGTCATATGCTTGTCTCAAAGATTAAGCCATGCATGTCTCAGTACAAGCCGCATTAAGGTGAAACCGCGAATGGCTCATTAAATCAGTTATGGTTCCTTAGATCGTACCCACGTTACTTGGATAACTGTGGTAATTCTAGAGCTAATACATGCAAACAGAGTCCCGACCAGAGATGGAAGGGACGCTTTTATTAGATCAAAACCAATCGGTCGGCTCGTCCGGTCCGTTTGCCTTGGTGACTCTGAATAACTTTGGGCTGATCGCACGGTCCTCGTACCGGCGACGCATCTTTCAAATGTCTGCCTTATCAACTGTCGATGGTAGGTTCTGCGCCTACCATGGTTGTAACGGGTAACGGGGGAATCAGGGTTCGATTCCGGAGAGGGAGCCTGAGAAACGGCTACCACATCCAAGGAAGGCAGCAGGCGCGCAAATTACCCACTCCGGCACGGGGAGGTAGTGACGAAAAATAACGATACGGGACTCATCCGAGGCCCCGTAATCGGAATGAGTACACTTTAAATCCTTTAACGAGTATCTATTGGAGGGCAAGTCTGGTGCCAGCAGCCGCGGTAATTCCAGCTCCAATAGCGTATATTAAAGTTGTTGCGGTTAAAAAGCTCGTAGTTGGATTTGTGTCCCACGCTGTTGGTTCACCGCCCGTCGGTGTTTAACTGGCATGTATCGTGGGACGTCCTGCCGGTGGGGCGAGCCGAAGGCGTGCGACCGCCTCGTGCGTGCTCGTGCGTCCCGAGGCGGACCCCGTTGAAATCCTACCAGGGTGCTCTTTATTGAGTGTCTCGGTGGGCCGGCACGTTTACTTTGAACAAATTAGAGTGCTTAAAGCAGGCAAGCCCGCCTGAATACTGTGTGCATGGAATAATGGAATAGGACCTCGGTTCTATTTTGTTGGTTTTCGGAACCCGAGGTAATGATTAATAGGGACAGGCGGGGGCATTCGTATTGCGACGTTAGAGGTGAAATTCTTGGATCGTCGCAAGACGAACAGAAGCGAAAGCATTTGCCAAGTATGTTTTCATTAATCAAGAACGAAAGTTAGAGGTTCGAAGGCGATCAGATACCGCCCTAGTTCTAACCATAAACGATGCCAGCCAGCGATCCGCCGCAGTTCCTCCGATGACTCGGCGGGCAGCCTCCGGGAAACCAAAGCTTTTGGGTTCCGGGGGAAGTATGGTTGCAAAGCTGAAACTTAAAGGAATTGACGGAAGGGCACCACCAGGAGTGGAGCCTGCGGCTTAATTTGACTCAACACGGGAAAACCTCACCAGGCCCGGACACCGGAAGGATTGACAGATTGATAGCTCTTTCTTGATTCGGTGGGTGGTGGTGCATGGCCGTTCTTAGTTGGTGGAGCGATTTGTCTGGTTAATTCCGATAACGAACGAGACTCTAGCCTGCTAACTAGTCGCGTGACATCCTTCGTGCTGTCAGCGATTACTTTTCTTCTTAGAGGGACAGGCGGCTTCTAGCCGCACGAGATTGAGCAATAACAGGTCTGTGATGCCCTTAGATGTTCTGGGCCGCACGCGCGCTACACTGAAGGAATCAGCGTGTCTTCCTAGGCCGAAAGGTCGGGGTAACCCGCTGAACCTCCTTCGTGCTAGGGATTGGGGCTTGCAATTGTTCCCCATGAACGAGGAATTCCCAGTAAGCGCGAGTCATAAGCTCGCGTTGATTACGTCCCTGCCCTTTGTACACACCGCCCGTCGCTACTACCGATTGAATGATTTAGTGAGGTCTTCGGACTGGTACGCGGCATTGACTCTGTCGTTGCCGATGCTACCGGAAAGATGACCAAACTTGATCATTTAGAGGAAGTAAAAGTCGTAACAAGGTTTCCGTAGGTGAACCTGCGGAAGGATCATTACCGACTAGACTGCATGTCTTTCGATGTGCGTGTCGTGTCGCGCAACACGCAGCTACCTGTACGGCTCGCAGTAGCCGTGCGCCGCGTGCGGAACCACGCGTTCGTCTCAAAACTAACGGCAATGTTGTGTGGTACGAGCGCTGAAGCGCTGGAGCGGCTGGCCTGCGGCACCTGGCGCCTGGCGCCGGTTTTGAATGACTTTCGCCCGACTGCCTGTCCGCTCCGGTGTGGAGCCGTACGACGCCCATCGGCCGTGAGGCCGTTGGACACTGAACGCTGGAACAGGGCCGCCACACGCCTCAGTCCCGCCTATGCAACTG
>NW_026047931.1:0-5000 GCF_023864345.2 Schistocerca serialis cubense
CGGCGACCGGTCGGAAGGCGGGCGCCGCCAAGAAGGCGTCTGCGGCGTCGGCCGCTCCCGCGGGTGCGAAGAAGGCGGCTGCGGCCAAGCCGGCCAAGGCCAAGTCGCCGTCGAAGGCGAAGAAGGCCGCCAAGGTTCCGACGAAGAAGCCGAAGGCGCCGCGCCCGAAGAAGGCGACGACGCCGTCTAAGGCGAAGGCTTCGCCCAAGAAGAAGAAGTAGAGTAGAGGAGAAAGAGATGGGAAAGGAAGGGTTTGGCGCTTGACTCCGTCGTCCCCACCCCCCGTCGTCGTCTAGTGGCGCGCAAGAGACGCGCGGCCCAAAACGGCCCTTCTCAGGGCCATCAAAGCACGTCGGGGAAGGTTTTGATTGTCGTGTTGCGTTTGGTGTGGGTGTCTGTCTGGCGTTTCTGTATGCCCGTGGGGATGCTGTTTGCGTGCCGTGGTGGTTGGATTGCGGGGGTCGGTGGCGGGTGTGGGCGGCGGTAGCGGTAAGCGGTGTTGTTGTTGTCGTGGTTGATTGTCGCCGTGTTTGTGGCGGCGGCCGACGGTTGGTTTTCTGTCACGTTGTTTTGTTTGAATACGTTGGTTGGCTTGCCTGCGTTCGTTCTTCTCGGATGTCTGTCTTGTCTAGTCGTGTCTGGTCTGTGTTTTGTTTTGTTCCTTTGTGTGTGTTATGTTTTGCAACGGGGGGCACGTTGAGATGTGGAAGGAGTCGGCGGGGATTTCGGTGGCGTGTAGAGCGAGCGAGCGAGCGCGCCTGCCTGGCCGTTGGCCGTCGGAGTGGAGTGCGGGTTTTTTTTGTTTTCGAAACGAAAGCGGCGGGCGGCCGGCCAGCCAGCCAGCCACCCACCCACCCGTGCGGTGTGACGTCGGCCGTTGGGTATTGTGCGCTTTGAGCGCCGGGGAGGGATGATGTGTGATTGTTGCGCGCTGCTAGCAGGCAGGCAGAGTGAGCGGGTGTGGCGGACGGACGGGAAGTGGTGGTTTTTGTTTTTGGGTTGCGGGCGAGAGGCAGGCGACCGACAAAGTTTGCTCGCGACGGAGAGATGTTAGTGGCCCTGAAAAGGGCCGTTTTTGTTTGTGCGGTGCGGTGCCGCGGCGCGGTTTAGGCGCGCTCGCCGCGGATGCGGCGCGCGAGCTGGATGTCCTTGGGCATGATGGTGACGCGCTTGGCGTGGATTGCGCACAGGTTGGTGTCTTCGAAGAGGCCGACGAGGTAGGCCTCGCTGGCCTCCTGCAGGGCCATGACTGCGGAGCTCTGGAAGCGCAGGTCGGTCTTGAAGTCCTGGGCGATCTCGCGCACTAGGCGCTGGAATGGCAGCTTGCGGATGAGCAGCTCTGTGCTCTTCTGGTAGCGCCTGATTTCTCGCAGGGCGACGGTGCCCGGCCTGTAGCGGTGGGGCTTCTTGACGCCTCCGGTGGCGGGCGCGCTCTTCCTCGCCGCCTTGGTGGCGAGCTGTTTGCGCGGCGCCTTTCCGCCGGTGGACTTGCGGGCCGTTTGCTTTGTGCGGGCCATGGCGGTAGCGGTAGCGGTAGCGGAGCGGCGTGCGTGGAGGTTAGGTGCGGCGCGGCGTCCGGTGCTGCCTTGACAACGGGCCCGCGCGCCTCCGTGCTGCGCTTATATGCCCTCGGTTGCGCGTGGTGGGGGGGAGGGCGGGCCAGAGTCTATATAGGGGGGCGGCGGGCGCGCTGGGCGCAGACCGTAGCCGACTCGCCAGCCGCTGCAGCTGCTGTTTGTGCACGTTTTGCTTTGCCCGAGGAAGGAAGGATGACAGGCCGCGGCAAGGGAGGAAAGGGGCTCGGCAAGGGTGGCGCCAAGCGGCACCGCAAGGTGTTGCGCGACAACATCCAGGGCATCACGAAGCCCGCCATCCGCCGCCTGGCTCGCAGGGGCGGCGTGAAGCGCATCTCTGGTCTGATCTACGAGGAGACCCGCGGGGTGCTGAAGGTGTTCCTGGAGAACGTGATCCGCGACGCGGTGACGTACACTGAGCACGCCAAGCGCAAGACTGTGACGGCCATGGACGTGGTGTACGCCCTGAAGAGGCAGGGGCGCACCCTGTACGGTTTCGGCGGTTAGGCTGCGTCGCAGCGGGCGCTGGCCTTCCCGCGGCCGTGCTTGTGGGTGGGAGAGACTAGAAAACGGCCCTTTTCAGGGCCACCACACTGTTCGGAAGTTGAAAAGTGCGAAAGAGTCTGTGTTGTTGTTGCTGCGTGTGTGCGCTGTGTTGTTTGTTTGTTTGTTTCTTTCTTTCCGTTTGAGCGACGTGATGTGACTGGGAGGGGAGAAGGAAAGGAAACGTGTCATGTGGCTGGCTGTGTGTGGAGCTGCTTCGTTTGTGTGTTTGTTATTGTGTGTCTTTGTATCGATCGCGACGGAGATGGCGGGCTGTGTGTTGTTGTGCGAGAGGCGGTGATTATTTGCTTGCGTGGTTTGGCTCTGTGTGTTTGTTTGCGGCGGCGTTGGGGTTTCCGAGGCAAGGCGTGTGGGCATAGGCGGCCGGATCAGCTGTTTCGTTCGTGTCGACGGCCGTTGCGCGCGGGAGTGGAGGGCGGTGTGTCGACACGCCTCCCTTTAACAATGGTCATTGTTGCTGCCGTTGTCGGTTTGGAAGGCGACTGCGACCGTGCAAAATGTGTGTGTGTGTGTGTGTGTGTGTTGGGCCACACGGGCTGTGTGGACGACAAGATGGCGGACGTGCGCCGGCGGCGGCTGTGCTGTGACAGTGCAAAGTTAAAACAAAACAAGGTGCGGCGAGGACGACTGAAATTTTGCTTTGGACGTAGGTTTGTGTGGTGGCCCTGAAAAGGGCCGATTGTTGTGGGCCGGGCCGAGCCGGCAAAGCGCGTTGCGTGCAGGGGAGCACGCGGCGGCTGCGATTGCCTGGCCTCCTTTAGGCCTTCTTCTCGGTCTTCTTTGGCAGCAGGACGGCCTGGATGTTGGGCAGGACACCACCCTGTGCGATGGTGACGCCCGACAGGAGCTTGTTGAGCTCCTCGTCGTTGCGGATGGCAAGCTGCAGGTGGCGCGGGATGATGCGCGTCTTCTTGTTGTCGCGGGCCGCGTTTCCGGCCAGCTCGAGCACCTCAGCCGCGAGGTACTCCATGACGGCGGCGAGGTAGACGGGCGCCCCGGCGCCGACGCGCTCTGCGTAGTTTCCCTTGCGCAGGAGGCGGTGGATTCTGCCGACCGGGAACTGGAGCCCAGCCCTGCTTGAGCGGGACTTTGACTTGCCCTTGACTTTGCCTCCCTTTCCGCGTCCGGACATGGCGATGGGCTAGCGACGGTGCACACGAAACGGAAACGAAAACGACCGGTGCGAGCGGCAGCGAGTCGAGCAGCGGAGTGCGTGCCGGCGCAGCCGGGGTGGGGGTGCTTTATGGGCTCGGGTGCGGCGGCCGGTTGCGCGCGCGCCCCATTGGTCGGCGGCCGCAACAGGGCGAGCTGGTAAAGGTGCGGCGGCGGCTGGCGGCGGGTGCCACTGTGTGGGGAGACGCTGACTAGAGCGGAGCGCTTGCTACTGGTGTTGCTGCTGCCGTACGTTGGTTCGAGATGCCGCCCAAGACTAGCGGGAAGGCCGCCAAGAAGGCTGGCAAGGCGCAGAAGAACATTTCGAAGGGCGACAAGAAGAAGAAGCGCAAGAGGAAGGAGAGCTATGCCATCTACATCTACAAGGTGCTGAAGCAGGTGCACCCTGACACGGGCATCTCGTCGAAGGCGATGAGCATCATGAACAGCTTCGTGAACGACATTTTCGAGCGCATTGCGGCCGAGGCGTCTCGCCTGGCGCACTACAACAAGCGCTCGACCATCACGTCCCGCGAGATCCAGACCGCTGTGCGGCTGTTGCTGCCTGGCGAGCTGGCCAAGCACGCCGTGAGCGAGGGCACGAAGGCGGTGACCAAGTACACGAGCTCCAAGTAAGGAGGTGGCTCTGGAATGGAAGGAAGGATGGAGAAGGCTCCTCCGTTGCGAGAGCGGCAAAACGGCCCTTTTCAGGGCCACCAACTTGCCTTTTGCGGGAAGGGCGGAATTGTTGTTGTTGTTGTTTGTGTGGACGGCTGTGATGTATGTGTGCATTTTGATTGTGGGTGGGGGGGGCGCGTCAAAGCGTGTTGCGCGGGGTACGGCCACGAGGTTGGTCGCCGTGGCGTGGAATGGTGGCACGCCTCGTTGGCGTGGTTTTTGACCCATTGGTGTTGTGTGTGTGTGTGTGTGTGTGTGTGTGTGTGTGTGTGTGTGTGTGTGTGTTACCCGTCTGCGAGGGGGGACAGTGCGATCGGCGACTTTTGTGTCACCGTAACGACGGCCGTTTGCGGGTTTGTTTTGTTTGCACATCATACATGGCGAGGGTGAAATGTGAAATGTTTTTGTTTGGTTTTTTTTTTTTTTTTGCCGCCCACTATTCCCTTTGCTGTACGCCGAGTTTGACAATGGTGCGACGTAACTGCAGCGTGGAGGTGTGTGAGTGACGTTGAAATGAACGTGCCATTAAGACGCATTGTTGTTGTATTGTACTGTACGTGTACGGCGACACGCACGATGATGTACCATTCGACTCTGATGTTTGATAGCCGTGTCTGACTGATTGCGTACGACGCACGCACACCGATGTCGTCATTCAAGATGCACGCGTGTCCAGTGCAGTACAGTAAGCGCGACGACGGCGGCGGCGGTCGTTTGTTTGGCGAATGTCTGTACACGTGTTTGTCTGTGTCCATCCGGTATGTATTTGTTTGTTTGAAAGTGTTTTGTGTGTCGGTGACGTGGTCCGATCCGTCGCCCCCTGAGTAACTGTCGATCGGCGCGATAGACCGGCGTCACCGCAACTGAACCGAAGTCGTGGGCACACCCGTCATACTGTTGTACACCGTCGCGCTGAGAACGGTAACGAAAGGTTGACTTTGATCGGTCGAATGTCTGGGCAGAACGTGAGGAATGAGGCAAGAGTGCAAGGAGGGGGGGCAAAAGAGAGAGGAAGGGAAAAAGGGGAGAAAC
>NW_026047931.1:7500-17500 GCF_023864345.2 Schistocerca serialis cubense
GGGCTTTTGTTGTTGAACAAAATAAGTACAATGAACATACGTTATCAGATTTGCGCAATGCAGCGTCACACCACCTTTTGATTATAACACAATAGACTATACATCGTCCCGAACCGTGACCAGAGTCGCGAGACGAGCAGAGCACGCCGCCGACGCCCGCTCAGTACAACCGTCCACCCGCTACTACTGTCGACCGACTACTACCTCTCCCGACTCGCGCTACAATATATATATATAACAACTGTTCCTGGCGACCCGGTGCGTGCCACTACTGTCGTCTGGCGCGGTCCAAGCGCCGACTAGCAGCGATAAAGAACTCTCTGGTCAGACAGAGATGCTGTCATGCCTCGCCATCGCTCTGGTAATGAATACATACGTGTTGCAGCGTGCGTACCACCGGAACACGCAGTGGCGGAGCCAAAGACTGTGTTGTCGAGGTCGAGTGCGAGCGGGAAGAGAGGCAGCGTCGGCACGGAGATGCAAGCGAGCGCGAGACGCACGGGGGCTGCGGCGTGGCGCGTTTGCGGTCGGCGCCTTTGGTGGCAACGGCCGGGACAAGCAGCGGTGTATGGTGTGGTGCGGGGCGGACAGGGGCGGAGGCGGCGCGACGACGGCATGGGGGCGAAAACGGGACGGGGGACGGCGGATGTTGAGAGGCGTCACGCGCGGACAGGACACAGACACAGAGAGACACACACAGATTGGAAAGGGAGGGTGCGCGGTAGTAGTTGGGAATGTGCGTACCGTGCGGGATGGGAGTGGGCGAGGAACACGGTCGTGGCCCCTGTTTTGGGTGCGTGTGATGACGTCGGTGTGTTGTGGGAAGGGAAGGCGCTGTGGCGGCGGCGCGTAATGGGCGTAGGCCGAAAAGAGAAAGGAACGTGGGCAGTGTGTTGGCAAGCGTCGGTTCGACTGCGACGTTGATGGGCAGGGCAGGGCAGGGCAGGGCAGGGCAGGGCAGGGCAAGGTTAATGGTGGTAGGAGTAGGCGTGTGGGCGCAAAAAATCTGCCGCTGCAGGCGGTGCCGTAACCGCCATGGCGGGAAGGAGAGAGGGCCAAAGAAAGAAAGAAAGAAGAAAACAAAAAAAAAAAAGGAGGGGGGGGCGAAAGTGGAGAGGCGGTGGTGTGAGAAGGGCGGGGGCGGAAGGAAGGCAGGAAGGACAAGAGGCGAGGCGACGGCTTGCTTTGTGTATCGGTCGGTCTCTGGCTATGCTTCGTTTTCTGCAGCAGGGTCGGTGCGCGGCGTGGCTCGCGGCAGTGGGAACGCCTGGTGGCTGGACGGCCAGCAATGCGGTTGGATGGGCGGCCACAGCACCGCACCTGTGCCCGAGGAGGAGACGCTGGCGGCGGGCCCTGAGGTGAGGCCGGCTCGGCTGGGGCTGTGGATGTGTAGGTGTGCGCCGCTGCTGCAACAACGGGTAAAACGCGAGAAGAAGGGATGGCGGTAGAGAGAGGAGAAAAAAAAAAAAAAAAAGGTCGTGTTGTGTTGATGCGCAGGCAGACGCGTACAGAGGGACGAGCCCGGTCTGCAGCAGGGTGTGGCCGTGCCGAGTGCAGAGCAGCGGCGGCTCGGTTCGGTTCGGCCCGGCCCGGCGGGCCGCGCTGTTGTCGCGGACGTGAGCGCCCCCTGGCGGGTGGCCGGAGGCGGCGCGGCGTGTTGGACGTGTGGCTGGTGGCAGTGCACAATTTGCGAGTGGCTGGCGGTGTGGTGTGGCGGTTGGCGCGTCGGGCGGCGGAGAGGTATGTGTTGCGGGCGCCCTTTGCTGCGCTGCGTCGTTGCGTGTGCCGTACAGGGCGGGCGCTTGTCGACTGTGTGGCGAATTGGCGTGAAACGGCTGCCGAGAGGGTGTGTGGTAGCGAGCCGGTCGGTGGTGTCAGTGCGAAGGGGAATGTGCGTGCGTGTTTGGCGGTTTCGGTGTGCTTTTTGCGGCGTGAGAGTGGGAATTAGTGGGGCCGGCTGTTGTGTTGGTTCCTTGTGTCTTGTGTCGCGTAGCTTGATGGCAACGTGGAAGGACGCCGGTTTCGTTTTCGTTTCGAGCCTTGCGTGTGGTTGTCGACGTTGACTGGTTGGCGTGTGCCGATGCACGTGCATGTGTGGGTCGCGAGTGCGTTTTTGGCTGGCTGTGTGTGTGTGTGTGTTTTGGGGGGGAAGGGGGAGGCGGTGGTGAAAGTGCAGTCGTCGGGTGGGGCTGGGGCTGTGCGTCGTGGCGGAAAGGTGGTAGGTTGCGGGAAGCGAGCCCGTCGTTGACGGTGTCGCGTGAGTTGTGAATCGAGTGGGGCGCGGGGCGCGGGGCGCGGGACAGGAGCAGCGTGCCGCTGCGTCGTGGTCGTCAGCAGAGGCTGTGCGTGTGCTTGTCCTTTTTGTGGGCGGTTCGTGCGAGGCGTTTTTGTTTTGTGTTGCCCTAGTTGTTAGTTTATTTTGTTTGTGTTTGTTATTTTGAGACGACGACTGGTTGGTGGCGTGCGCGCGAAGTGGCGGTGTGCGCTTCCCGTGTCGTTTGTGTTGTTTTGTTTTTTTGTTTTTGTGTTTTTTTTTTTTTGCACTGGGCCCCGGTGGGTGGGTGCGTGCGTGTGTGTCGATTGCCGGCTGGCGAAAGGTGCGCCATCGGCGGGGTGGGTCGCCGGCACAAGTAGAGGCGGCGGCGTTGTTGCTGTTGTTGTGTGGTGTTTGTTTTGTTCGGCTGTGTCGGCGAGCTGTGTTGCGGTGCGTGTGAATGGTGGTGCAAAAGTGCTGGCGTTGGGGCTGCGACTGCGACGGCGGCGAGCCGCGGGCGCGCCATTGATAGTGATGTTGTGAACAGCGGCTGTGTACGGTAGTGGTGTTGTTGTAGCACGACGTGCATCCGGGCCGGCGCGGAAAGCGCAGTTGCGGGCGGTTGCCCTTCGGTGCCAGCCATGTCTGTCGCGTGAGCGGCGGGTTGCTCTGGTGTCGACACGTGGTGCTCTGGGGGGTTGTTGTGTGGTGCCCTTTGGCCGGTGGGGGTGGTTCGCGTGTGTCTCGTTCGCGCTCGGTGTCTGGTCGTGGTCGTGCTGCTCCCCCGTCTGTACGTTTTTGTTCGTTTGCGGCGTGCCTGCCGACGTCGTCCCGTCGCGACCTTTCAACCGAAAGTGTGGCGCCCGAAGGTGAACGAACGTAACCCTGACCTCGGCGCTTTACGCTGAGCCGAGCGAACCGAACCGAACCGAACCTAACCTGTGGTGTGGCGAGGTGAGCTCAGCCTGTGAGCCCCTAACGTCTACGTAAGGTAAGCTGTCCGGCTCACGCCTCACGTTTGAACGCTTTTTTAACCTACGTTTGACGCTTCTTAACCTAGCACTGACCCCTTAACCTAACCTAACGTGTAACCTAACCTAACCTAACCTAACCTCTGACGCCTGACGTGTTTGAATGCTTAACCTAGGTTTGACGCTTAACCTAACCCAAGTCCCCTTAACCTAACCCACGTCCACCTAACCTAACCTAACGTAGACGTGTAAACGTAATGTGTAACGCGTAACGTGTAAGGTCGGCTGTCGTGTGTGCTTGACGGCAGATTGGGTTGGTCTGTAGATTCGGATTGCGGTTTGCCTCGGTCGAGGGGTTGTGGGTGGGAAGCGGCGAGGGGCGGCGGCGCCTGTTGCGCAGGCGGCGTCCGTTTGCGGCGGGCAATTGTTGAGAAACGGCTGTGAATGTTGGCGGGCGAGAGGAGGAGGACGGCGCGCGATGTGGCCCGACGGCTGCGGGCCGATCGGGAAACGGCGGGAGGGCGACGGAAGGCGATGGGGCGGCGGAGGCGCGTTTGCACGGCCGTCATCGCCGCACGCCTCGGCTTGTGTGGCTGTGGCGCCGGCCGCGCTGGCCGGGCTGCCGCGGCGACGGTGTGGGAGTTTTGCCGAAGGTTTGGCCATTGTGGCGGGTCGTCGGCTGGGGCTGTGGGGGCGGCATTTGGGCGGGGGCGGCGATTCTCGGCGGGCCGACCCAGGCTGTAGCGCGCGGTAGCTGCAGTTTGGCCGTGGTTTGCGGCGCTGCCGTGGCGACTGGTTGGCGACTGTGGTGTGGCTGTGTGTAGCCCCATCCTCGGTGGTTTGAAAGGCGCGGGCGGTTGTGGCGCAGGTTTGGGGCTGCTCCGCACAGGCTGTCGGACGTTGGGCGGTAGCAAGCGCGGGAGGCGCGGCGCGGCGGCGCGCAGAGTGGCGGCCGCTCTCTCGGCCGTCCGCGCCCGCCCGCGACACTGGCTGGGCCTTGTGATTCTCTGCTCTGCTGCTGTGCTGTGCTTGCGTGCCTGCCGTCCCGCTCGCTCTCGCTGTGTGTTACGCGCGTCGTCGAAATGGCAGATCAGGCGGCTACGAACGAGACTGCTGCGGCACCCGCCGCCACCGGCACTACGAAGAAGGCCAAGTCTGCGTCGTCTGCGAAGAAGCCGCGCGCCAAGCCTGCGCACCCGCGCACCTCTGAGATGGTGACGGCCGCCATCAAGAGTCTGAAGGAGCGCGGCGGGTCGTCGCTGCAGGCGATCAAGAAGTACATAGCCGCGCACTACAAGCTGGACGCGGAGAAGCTGGCGCCGTTTATCAAGAAGTACCTCAAGTCGGCCGTCGTGGCGGGCGAGCTGGTGCAGACGAAGGGGAAGGGCGCGTCCGGCTCGTTCAAGCTTGCCGGCGCCGGCGGCGGGGGGGCGGCCGAGGGCGGCAAGGCTCGTGCTGGCGGTGCCAAGAAGAAGCGCGCCGCTCCGGCCAGCAAGGAGAAGAAGGGCGCCCGTGCGGCCGGCGCAAAGAAGGCTGGTGGCGTGAAGGCGGCGACCGGTCGGAAGGCGGGCGCCGCCAAGAAGGCGTCTGCGGCGTCGGCCGCTCCCGCGGGTGCGAAGAAGGCGGCTGCGGCCAAGCCGGCCAAGGCCAAGTCGCCGTCGAAGGCGAAGAAGGCCGCCAAGGTTCCGACGAAGAAGCCGAAGGCGCCGCGCCCGAAGAAGGCGACGACGCCGTCTAAGGCGAAGGCTTCGCCCAAGAAGAAGAAGTAGAGTAGAGGAGAAAGAGATGGGAAAGGAAGGGTTTGGCGCTTGACTCCGTCGTCCCCACCCCCCGTCGTCGTCTAGTGGCGCGCAAGAGACGCGCGGCCCAAAACGGCCCTTCTCAGGGCCATCAAAGCACGTCGGGGAAGGTTTTGATTGTCGTGTTGCGTTTGGTGTGGGTGTCTGTCTGGCGTTTCTGTATGCCCGTGGGGATGCTGTTTGCGTGCCGTGGTGGTTGGATTGCGGGGGTCGGTGGCGGGTGTGGGCGGCGGTAGCGGTAAGCGGTGTTGTTGTTGTCGTGGTTGATTGTCGCCGTGTTTGTGGCGGCGGCCGACGGTTGGTTTTCTGTCACGTTGTTTTGTTTGAATACGTTGGTTGGCTTGCCTGCGTTCGTTCTTCTCGGATGTCTGTCTTGTCTAGTCGTGTCTGGTCTGTGTTTTGTTTTGTTCCTTTGTGTGTGTTATGTTTTGCAACGGGGGGCACGTTGAGATGTGGAAGGAGTCGGCGGGGATTTCGGTGGCGTGTAGAGCGAGCGAGCGAGCGCGCCTGCCTGGCCGTTGGCCGTCGGAGTGGAGTGCGGGTTTTTTTTGTTTTCGAAACGAAAGCGGCGGGCGGCCGGCCAGCCAGCCAGCCACCCACCCACCCGTGCGGTGTGACGTCGGCCGTTGGGTATTGTGCGCTTTGAGCGCCGGGGAGGGATGATGTGTGATTGTTGCGCGCTGCTAGCAGGCAGGCAGAGTGAGCGGGTGTGGCGGACGGACGGGAAGTGGTGGTTTTTGTTTTTGGGTTGCGGGGCGAGAGGCAGGCGACCGACAAAGTTTGCTCGCGACGGAGAGATGTTAGTGGCCCTGAAAAGGGCCGTTTTTGTTTGTGCGGTGCGGTGCCGCGGCGCGGTTTAGGCGCGCTCGCCGCGGATGCGGCGCGCGAGCTGGATGTCCTTGGGCATGATGGTGACGCGCTTGGCGTGGATTGCGCACAGGTTGGTGTCTTCGAAGAGGCCGACGAGGTAGGCCTCGCTGGCCTCCTGCAGGGCCATGACTGCGGAGCTCTGGAAGCGCAGGTCGGTCTTGAAGTCCTGGGCGATCTCGCGCACTAGGCGCTGGAATGGCAGCTTGCGGATGAGCAGCTCTGTGCTCTTCTGGTAGCGCCTGATTTCTCGCAGGGCGACGGTGCCCGGCCTGTAGCGGTGGGGCTTCTTGACGCCTCCGGTGGCGGGCGCGCTCTTCCTCGCCGCCTTGGTGGCGAGCTGTTTGCGCGGCGCCTTTCCGCCGGTGGACTTGCGGGCCGTTTGCTTTGTGCGGGCCATGGCGGTAGCGGTAGCGGTAGCGGAGCGGCGTGCGTGGAGGTTAGGTGCGGCGCGGCGTCCGGTGCTGCCTTGACAACGGGCCCGCGCGCCTCCGTGCTGCGCTTATATGCCCTCGGTTGCGCGTGGTGGGGGGGAGGGCGGGCCAGAGTCTATATAGGGGGGCGGCGGGCGCGCTGGGCGCAGACCGTAGCCGACTCGCCAGCCGCTGCAGCTGCTGTTTGTGCACGTTTTGCTTTGCCCGAGGAAGGAAGGATGACAGGCCGCGGCAAGGGAGGAAAGGGGCTCGGCAAGGGTGGCGCCAAGCGGCACCGCAAGGTGTTGCGCGACAACATCCAGGGCATCACGAAGCCCGCCATCCGCCGCCTGGCTCGCAGGGGCGGCGTGAAGCGCATCTCTGGTCTGATCTACGAGGAGACCCGCGGGGTGCTGAAGGTGTTCCTGGAGAACGTGATCCGCGACGCGGTGACGTACACTGAGCACGCCAAGCGCAAGACTGTGACGGCCATGGACGTGGTGTACGCCCTGAAGAGGCAGGGGCGCACCCTGTACGGTTTCGGCGGTTAGGCTGCGTCGCAGCGGGCGCTGGCCTTCCCGCGGCCGTGCTTGTGGGTGGGAGAGACTAGAAAACGGCCCTTTTCAGGGCCACCACACTGTTCGGAAGTTGAAAAGTGCGAAAGAGTCTGTGTTGTTGTTGCTGCGTGTGTGCGCTGTGTTGTTTGTTTGTTTGTTTCTTTCTTTCCGTTTGAGCGACGTGATGTGACTGGGAGGGGAGAAGGAAAGGAAACGTGTCATGTGGCTGGCTGTGTGTGGAGCTGCTTCGTTTGTGTGTTTGTTATTGTGTGTCTTTGTATCGATCGCGACGGAGATGGCGGGCTGTGTGTTGTTGTGCGAGAGGCGGTGATTATTTGCTTGCGTGGTTTGGCTCTGTGTGTTTGTTTGCGGCGGCGTTGGGGTTTCCGAGGCAAGGCGTGTGGGCATAGGCGGCCGGATCAGCTGTTTCGTTCGTGTCGACGGCCGTTGCGCGCGGGAGTGGAGGGCGGTGTGTCGACACGCCTCCCTTTAACAATGGTCATTGTTGCTGCCGTTGTCGGTTTGGAAGGCGACTGCGACCGTGCAAAATGTGTGTGTGTGTGTGTGTGTGTTGGGCCACACGGGCTGTGTGGACGACAAGATGGCGGACGTGCGCCGGCGGCGGCTGTGCTGTGACAGTGCAAAGTTAAAACAAAACAAGGTGCGGCGAGGACGACTGAAATTTTGCTTTGGACGTAGGTTTGTGTGGTGGCCCTGAAAAGGGCCGATTGTTGTGGGCCGGGCCGAGCCGGCAAAGCGCGTTGCGTGCAGGGGAGCACGCGGCGGCTGCGATTGCCTGGCCTCCTTTAGGCCTTCTTCTCGGTCTTCTTTGGCAGCAGGACGGCCTGGATGTTGGGCAGGACACCACCCTGTGCGATGGTGACGCCCGACAGGAGCTTGTTGAGCTCCTCGTCGTTGCGGATGGCAAGCTGCAGGTGGCGCGGGATGATGCGCGTCTTCTTGTTGTCGCGGGCCGCGTTTCCGGCCAGCTCGAGCACCTCAGCCGCGAGGTACTCCATGACGGCGGCGAGGTAGACGGGCGCCCCGGCGCCGACGCGCTCTGCGTAGTTTCCCTTGCGCAGGAGGCGGTGGATTCTGCCGACCGGGAACTGGAGCCCAGCCCTGCTTGAGCGGGACTTTGACTTGCCCTTGACTTTGCCTCCCTTTCCGCGTCCGGACATGGCGATGGGCTAGCGACGGTGCACACGAAACGGAAACGAAAACGACCGGTGCGAGCGGCAGCGAGTCGAGCAGCGGAGTGCGTGCCGGCGCACGCACGCTCATTACCTGGTTGGGTAGTGCCTGACTACCTCTTGGTTAAGCAAGTTAAGTGCAAGCACTATTCCTGCGTTTCCTAATATGTGTTGGAGTTGGCCTATCGTGTGTGTAGGTCCTATTTTGTGATGAGCATTTATGTTACTTTATAATCGTTACTGGAAAGGTTTTACTGCCGCAGCAGGTCGGGCCATCTTGTGGTGGCCCTTTTATGTGGTTGGTTCCCGAGGTTCGAGACCAGTCTGTTCTCTGACTGCTGTGTTTTCTCATAAAACAGTTGAGCGGTCTGTCTTATCCTATCCTTTATTGGCTGCACTCCAGTGATGGCATGCAACTCCCTGTTGGGAAAATCACGCGGGAGTTTCATGACCATCCTAAGCACTCTACCCTGGAGGCCCTGCAATCTCCGGATGTGGCAGTCTGCCGCATTGCCCCACACTACTGCCGCATACTCCATCACCGGCCTTATAAGGGCGAGAAACAGCGTAATGCCGCAGCGTGTGGGTAGGGTTGTCTTCGGGTTCAGGATTGGGTATAGCGCTCTCAGTCTGCCATAGGCTTTACCCACAATGTCCCTTATGTGCGGTCCCCACGTGAGGCGCCTATCCAGGGTGACCCCTAGGTATTTTGCAGTGCGGGTCCATGTGATGGGGCCTCCCATGATCCGCACCGGCTGTAGGTCGTTGGGGATTCTTTTCCTTGTAATGATGATTGCCTGGCTTTTGCTGGCATTGTATTTCAGGCGCCACTTTGTGGCCCATGTCCCTAAAGCTTCACATGCCGTCTGCAGGCGGCGGCGCATGAGGTTTGCGTTCGCGGTTCTGGTATACAACGCGGTGTCATCGGCGTACAATGCGACCGAGACTCTGTTAGCCTTTGGCGTGTCCGAGGTGTATAGGGAGTACAAAAGGGGGCCAAGGACAGAACCCTGTGGCACTCCCGCCTGTATGGGCCTTGCCGTGGATATACCCGCTCCCGCACGGACATTGAACGTGCGTCCACTAAGGTAGGACTTGATGAGTCGAACGTGTGGCGTAGGTACCCCCATTGCAAACAGTTTGTAGAGGAGGCCCTCGTGCCACACACAATCGAAGGCCCTAGAGACATCAAGCAGCACTACCCCTGCGTACTGCCGACTCTCCAGGGCACCCATCGCATCCTCCACAAGACGTAACAGCTGTTGCTCTGTGCTATGTCCACGTCGGAAGCCGAATTGTTCCGGCGGGATTAGCTCCTCAGCGTTGACGTGAAGCATTAGCCTTTTGGAGTACAGGCGCTCAAATACCTTAGATATTGATGGTAAAAGGCTGATCGGCCTGTAGTTCTGTGGAAGCCTGGTGTCTTTGCCCTGTTTCGGTATGGCAACCACCTCTGCATGTTTCCATGCTGAGGGGAAGTTGCCAGTCTGCATGATCCGATTGAAGATCGCGGTGATGGGGCGAATGGCTGCTTGTGGTAACTGAAGCAGTATGCGTGCCGGCGCAGCCGGGGTGGGGGTGCTTTATGGGCTCGGGTGCGGCGGCCGGTTGCGCGCGCGCCCCATTGGTCGGCGGCCGCAACAGGGCGAGCTGGTAAAGGTGCGGCGGCGGCTGGCGGCGGGTGCCACTGTGTGGGGAGACGCTGACTAGAGCGGAGCGCTTGCTACTGGTGTTGCTGCTGCCGTACGTTGGTTCGAGATGCCGCCCAAGACTAGCGGGAAGGCCGCCAAGAAGGCTGGCAAGGCGCAGAAGAACATTTCGAAGGGCGACAAGAAGAAGAAGCGCAAGAGGAAGGAGAGCTATGCCATCTACATCTACAAGGTGCTGAAGCAGGTGCACCCTGACACGGGCATCTCGTCGAAGGCGATGAGCATCATGAACAGCTT
>NW_026047931.1:22500-37446 GCF_023864345.2 Schistocerca serialis cubense
CGTGGCTCGCGGCAGTGGGAACGCCTGGTGGCTGGACGGCCAGCAATGCGGTTGGATGGGCGGCCACAGCACCGCACCTGTGCCCGAGGAGGAGACGCTGGCGGCGGGCCCTGAGGTGAGGCCGGCTCGGCTGGGGCTGTGGATGTGTAGGTGTGCGCCGCTGCTGCAACAACGGGTAAAACGCGAGAAGAAGGGATGGCGGTAGAGAGAGGAGAAAAAAAAAAAAAAAAAGGTCGTGTTGTGTTGATGCGCAGGCAGACGCGTACAGAGGGACGAGCCCGGTCTGCAGCAGGGTGTGGCCGTGCCGAGTGCAGAGCAGCGGCGGCTCGGTTCGGTTCGGCCCGGCCCGGCGGGCCGCGCTGTTGTCGCGGACGTGAGCGCCCCCTGGCGGGTGGCCGGAGGCGGCGCGGCGTGTTGGACGTGTGGCTGGTGGCAGTGCACAATTTGCGAGTGGCTGGCGGTGTGGTGTGGCGGTTGGCGCGTCGGGCGGCGGAGAGGTATGTGTTGCGGGCGCCCTTTGCTGCGCTGCGTCGTTGCGTGTGCCGTACAGGGCGGGCGCTTGTCGACTGTGTGGCGAATTGGCGTGAAACGGCTGCCGAGAGGGTGTGTGGTAGCGAGCCGGTCGGTGGTGTCAGTGCGAAGGGGAATGTGCGTGCGTGTTTGGCGGTTTCGGTGTGCTTTTTGCGGCGTGAGAGTGGGAATTAGTGGGGCCGGCTGTTGTGTTGGTTCCTTGTGTCTTGTGTCGCGTAGCTTGATGGCAACGTGGAAGGACGCCGGTTTCGTTTTCGTTTCGAGCCTTGCGTGTGGTTGTCGACGTTGACTGGTTGGCGTGTGCCGATGCACGTGCATGTGTGGGTCGCGAGTGCGTTTTTGGCTGGCTGTGTGTGTGTGTGTGTTTTGGGGGGGAAGGGGGAGGCGGTGGTGAAAGTGCAGTCGTCGGGTGGGGCTGGGGCTGTGCGTCGTGGCGGAAAGGTGGTAGGTTGCGGGAAGCGAGCCCGTCGTTGACGGTGTCGCGTGAGTTGTGAATCGAGTGGGGCGCGGGGCGCGGGGCGCGGGACAGGAGCAGCGTGCCGCTGCGTCGTGGTCGTCAGCAGAGGCTGTGCGTGTGCTTGTCCTTTTTGTGGGCGGTTCGTGCGAGGCGTTTTTGTTTTGTGTTGCCCTAGTTGTTAGTTTATTTTGTTTGTGTTTGTTATTTTGAGACGACGACTGGTTGGTGGCGTGCGCGCGAAGTGGCGGTGTGCGCTTCCCGTGTCGTTTGTGTTGTTTTGTTTTTTTGTTTTTGTGTTTTTTTTTTTTTGCACTGGGCCCCGGTGGGTGGGTGCGTGCGTGTGTGTCGATTGCCGGCTGGCGAAAGGTGCGCCATCGGCGGGGTGGGTCGCCGGCACAAGTAGAGGCGGCGGCGTTGTTGCTGTTGTTGTGTGGTGTTTGTTTTGTTCGGCTGTGTCGGCGAGCTGTGTTGCGGTGCGTGTGAATGGTGGTGCAAAAGTGCTGGCGTTGGGGCTGCGACTGCGACGGCGGCGAGCCGCGGGCGCGCCATTGATAGTGATGTTGTGAACAGCGGCTGTGTACGGTAGTGGTGTTGTTGTAGCACGACGTGCATCCGGGCCGGCGCGGAAAGCGCAGTTGCGGGCGGTTGCCCTTCGGTGCCAGCCATGTCTGTCGCGTGAGCGGCGGGTTGCTCTGGTGTCGACACGTGGTGCTCTGGGGGGTTGTTGTGTGGTGCCCTTTGGCCGGTGGGGGTGGTTCGCGTGTGTCTCGTTCGCGCTCGGTGTCTGGTCGTGGTCGTGCTGCTCCCCCGTCTGTACGTTTTTGTTCGTTTGCGGCGTGCCTGCCGACGTCGTCCCGTCGCGACCTTTCAACCGAAAGTGTGGCGCCCGAAGGTGAACGAACGTAACCCTGACCTCGGCGCTTTACGCTGAGCCGAGCGAACCGAACCGAACCGAACCTAACCTGTGGTGTGGCGAGGTGAGCTCAGCCTGTGAGCCCCTAACGTCTACGTAAGGTAAGCTGTCCGGCTCACGCCTCACGTTTGAACGCTTTTTTAACCTACGTTTGACGCTTCTTAACCTAGCACTGACCCCTTAACCTAACCTAACGTGTAACCTAACCTAACCTAACCTAACCTCTGACGCCTGACGTGTTTTTGAATGCTTAACCTAGGTTTGACGCTTAACCTAACCCAAGTCCCCTTAACCTAACCCACGTCCACCTAACCTAACCTAACGTAGACGTGTAAACGTAATGTGTAACGCGTAACGTGTAAGGTCGGCTGTCGTGTGTGCTTGACGGCAGATTGGGTTGGTCTGTAGATTCGGATTGCGGTTTGCCTCGGTCGAGGGGTTGTGGGTGGGAAGCGGCGAGGGGCGGCGGCGCCTGTTGCGCAGGCGGCGTCCGTTTGCGGCGGGCAATTGTTGAGAAACGGCTGTGAATGTTGGCGGGCGAGAGGAGGAGGACGGCGCGCGATGTGGCCCGACGGCTGCGGGCCGATCGGGAAACGGCGGGAGGGCGACGGAAGGCGATGGGGCGGCGGAGGCGCGTTTGCACGGCCGTCATCGCCGCACGCCTCGGCTTGTGTGGCTGTGGCGCCGGCCGCGCTGGCCGGGCTGCCGCGGCGACGGTGTGGGAGTTTTGCCGAAGGTTTGGCCATTGTGGCGGGTCGTCGGCTGGGGCTGTGGGGGCGGCATTTGGGCGGGGGCGGCGATTCTCGGCGGGCCGACCCAGGCTGTAGCGCGCGGTAGCTGCAGTTTGGCCGTGGTTTGCGGCGCTGCCGTGGCGACTGGTTGGCGACTGTGGTGTGGCTGTGTGTAGCCCCATCCTCGGTGGTTTGAAAGGCGCGGGCGGTTGTGGCGCAGGTTTGGGGCTGCTCCGCACAGGCTGTCGGACGTTGGGCGGTAGCAAGCGCGGGAGGCGCGGCGCGGCGGCGCGCAGAGTGGCGGCCGCTCTCTCGGCCGTCCGCGCCCGCCCGCGACACTGGCTGGGCCTTGTGATTCTCTGCTCTGCTGCTGTGCTGTGCTTGCGTGCCTGCCGTCCCGCTCGCTCTCGCTGTGTGTTACGCGCGTCGTCGAAATGGCAGATCAGGCGGCTACGAACGAGACTGCTGCGGCACCCGCCGCCACCGGCACTACGAAGAAGGCCAAGTCTGCGTCGTCTGCGAAGAAGCCGCGCGCCAAGCCTGCGCACCCGCGCACCTCTGAGATGGTGACGGCCGCCATCAAGAGTCTGAAGGAGCGCGGCGGGTCGTCGCTGCAGGCGATCAAGAAGTACATAGCCGCGCACTACAAGCTGGACGCGGAGAAGCTGGCGCCGTTTATCAAGAAGTACCTCAAGTCGGCCGTCGTGGCGGGCGAGCTGGTGCAGACGAAGGGGAAGGGCGCGTCCGGCTCGTTCAAGCTTGCCGGCGCCGGCGGCGGGGGGGCGGCCGAGGGCGGCAAGGCTCGTGCTGGCGGTGCCAAGAAGAAGCGCGCCGCTCCGGCCAGCAAGGAGAAGAAGGGCGCCCGTGCGGCCGGCGCAAAGAAGGCTGGTGGCGTGAAGGCGGCGACCGGTCGGAAGGCGGGCGCCGCCAAGAAGGCGTCTGCGGCGTCGGCCGCTCCCGCGGGTGCGAAGAAGGCGGCTGCGGCCAAGCCGGCCAAGGCCAAGTCGCCGTCGAAGGCGAAGAAGGCCGCCAAGGTTCCGACGAAGAAGCCGAAGGCGCCGCGCCCGAAGAAGGCGACGACGCCGTCTAAGGCGAAGGCTTCGCCCAAGAAGAAGAAGTAGAGTAGAGGAGAAAGAGATGGGAAAGGAAGGGTTTGGCGCTTGACTCCGTCGTCCCCACCCCCCGTCGTCGTCTAGTGGCGCGCAAGAGACGCGCGGCCCAAAACGGCCCTTCTCAGGGCCATCAAAGCACGTCGGGGAAGGTTTTGATTGTCGTGTTGCGTTTGGTGTGGGTGTCTGTCTGGCGTTTCTGTATGCCCGTGGGGATGCTGTTTGCGTGCCGTGGTGGTTGGATTGCGGGGGTCGGTGGCGGGTGTGGGCGGCGGTAGCGGTAAGCGGTGTTGTTGTTGTCGTGGTTGATTGTCGCCGTGTTTGTGGCGGCGGCCGACGGTTGGTTTTCTGTCACGTTGTTTTGTTTGAATACGTTGGTTGGCTTGCCTGCGTTCGTTCTTCTCGGATGTCTGTCTTGTCTAGTCGTGTCTGGTCTGTGTTTTGTTTTGTTCCTTTGTGTGTGTTATGTTTTGCAACGGGGGGCACGTTGAGATGTGGAAGGAGTCGGCGGGGATTTCGGTGGCGTGTAGAGCGAGCGAGCGAGCGCGCCTGCCTGGCCGTTGGCCGTCGGAGTGGAGTGCGGGTTTTTTTTGTTTTCGAAACGAAAGCGGCGGGCGGCCGGCCAGCCAGCCAGCCACCCACCCACCCGTGCGGTGTGACGTCGGCCGTTGGGTATTGTGCGCTTTGAGCGCCGGGGAGGGATGATGTGTGATTGTTGCGCGCTGCTAGCAGGCAGGCAGAGTGAGCGGGTGTGGCGGACGGACGGGAAGTGGTGGTTTTTGTTTTTGGGTTGCGGGGCGAGAGGCAGGCGACCGACAAAGTTTGCTCGCGACGGAGAGATGTTAGTGGCCCTGAAAAGGGCCGTTTTTGTTTGTGCGGTGCGGTGCCGCGGCGCGGTTTAGGCGCGCTCGCCGCGGATGCGGCGCGCGAGCTGGATGTCCTTGGGCATGATGGTGACGCGCTTGGCGTGGATTGCGCACAGGTTGGTGTCTTCGAAGAGGCCGACGAGGTAGGCCTCGCTGGCCTCCTGCAGGGCCATGACTGCGGAGCTCTGGAAGCGCAGGTCGGTCTTGAAGTCCTGGGCGATCTCGCGCACTAGGCGCTGGAATGGCAGCTTGCGGATGAGCAGCTCTGTGCTCTTCTGGTAGCGCCTGATTTCTCGCAGGGCGACGGTGCCCGGCCTGTAGCGGTGGGGCTTCTTGACGCCTCCGGTGGCGGGCGCGCTCTTCCTCGCCGCCTTGGTGGCGAGCTGTTTGCGCGGCGCCTTTCCGCCGGTGGACTTGCGGGCCGTTTGCTTTGTGCGGGCCATGGCGGTAGCGGTAGCGGTAGCGGAGCGGCGTGCGTGGAGGTTAGGTGCGGCGCGGCGTCCGGTGCTGCCTTGACAACGGGCCCGCGCGCCTCCGTGCTGCGCTTATATGCCCTCGGTTGCGCGTGGTGGGGGGGAGGGCGGGCCAGAGTCTATATAGGGGGGCGGCGGGCGCGCTGGGCGCAGACCGTAGCCGACTCGCCAGCCGCTGCAGCTGCTGTTTGTGCACGTTTTGCTTTGCCCGAGGAAGGAAGGATGACAGGCCGCGGCAAGGGAGGAAAGGGGCTCGGCAAGGGTGGCGCCAAGCGGCACCGCAAGGTGTTGCGCGACAACATCCAGGGCATCACGAAGCCCGCCATCCGCCGCCTGGCTCGCAGGGGCGGCGTGAAGCGCATCTCTGGTCTGATCTACGAGGAGACCCGCGGGGTGCTGAAGGTGTTCCTGGAGAACGTGATCCGCGACGCGGTGACGTACACTGAGCACGCCAAGCGCAAGACTGTGACGGCCATGGACGTGGTGTACGCCCTGAAGAGGCAGGGGCGCACCCTGTACGGTTTCGGCGGTTAGGCTGCGTCGCAGCGGGCGCTGGCCTTCCCGCGGCCGTGCTTGTGGGTGGGAGAGACTAGAAAACGGCCCTTTTCAGGGCCACCACACTGTTCGGAAGTTGAAAAGTGCGAAAGAGTCTGTGTTGTTGTTGCTGCGTGTGTGCGCTGTGTTGTTTGTTTGTTTGTTTCTTTCTTTCCGTTTGAGCGACGTGATGTGACTGGGAGGGGAGAAGGAAAGGAAACGTGTCATGTGGCTGGCTGTGTGTGGAGCTGCTTCGTTTGTGTGTTTGTTATTGTGTGTCTTTGTATCGATCGCGACGGAGATGGCGGGCTGTGTGTTGTTGTGCGAGAGGCGGTGATTATTTGCTTGCGTGGTTTGGCTCTGTGTGTTTGTTTGCGGCGGCGTTGGGGTTTCCGAGGCAAGGCGTGTGGGCATAGGCGGCCGGATCAGCTGTTTCGTTCGTGTCGACGGCCGTTGCGCGCGGGAGTGGAGGGCGGTGTGTCGACACGCCTCCCTTTAACAATGGTCATTGTTGCTGCCGTTGTCGGTTTGGAAGGCGACTGCGACCGTGCAAAATGTGTGTGTGTGTGTGTGTGTGTTGGGCCACACGGGCTGTGTGGACGACAAGATGGCGGACGTGCGCCGGCGGCGGCTGTGCTGTGACAGTGCAAAGTTAAAACAAAACAAGGTGCGGCGAGGACGACTGAAATTTTGCTTTGGACGTAGGTTTGTGTGGTGGCCCTGAAAAGGGCCGATTGTTGTGGGCCGGGCCGAGCCGGCAAAGCGCGTTGCGTGCAGGGGAGCACGCGGCGGCTGCGATTGCCTGGCCTCCTTTAGGCCTTCTTCTCGGTCTTCTTTGGCAGCAGGACGGCCTGGATGTTGGGCAGGACACCACCCTGTGCGATGGTGACGCCCGACAGGAGCTTGTTGAGCTCCTCGTCGTTGCGGATGGCAAGCTGCAGGTGGCGCGGGATGATGCGCGTCTTCTTGTTGTCGCGGGCCGCGTTTCCGGCCAGCTCGAGCACCTCAGCCGCGAGGTACTCCATGACGGCGGCGAGGTAGACGGGCGCCCCGGCGCCGACGCGCTCTGCGTAGTTTCCCTTGCGCAGGAGGCGGTGGATTCTGCCGACCGGGAACTGGAGCCCAGCCCTGCTTGAGCGGGACTTTGACTTGCCCTTGACTTTGCCTCCCTTTCCGCGTCCGGACATGGCGATGGGCTAGCGACGGTGCACACGAAACGGAAACGAAAACGACCGGTGCGAGCGGCAGCGAGTCGAGCAGCGGAGTGCGTGCCGGCGCAGCCGGGGTGGGGGTGCTTTATGGGCTCGGGTGCGGCGGCCGGTTGCGCGCGCGCCCCATTGGTCGGCGGCCGCAACAGGGCGAGCTGGTAAAGGTGCGGCGGCGGCTGGCGGCGGGTGCCACTGTGTGGGGAGACGCTGACTAGAGCGGAGCGCTTGCTACTGGTGTTGCTGCTGCCGTACGTTGGTTCGAGATGCCGCCCAAGACTAGCGGGAAGGCCGCCAAGAAGGCTGGCAAGGCGCAGAAGAACATTTCGAAGGGCGACAAGAAGAAGAAGCGCAAGAGGAAGGAGAGCTATGCCATCTACATCTACAAGGTGCTGAAGCAGGTGCACCCTGACACGGGCATCTCGTCGAAGGCGATGAGCATCATGAACAGCTTCGTGAACGACATTTTCGAGCGCATTGCGGCCGAGGCGTCTCGCCTGGCGCACTACAACAAGCGCTCGACCATCACGTCCCGCGAGATCCAGACCGCTGTGCGGCTGTTGCTGCCTGGCGAGCTGGCCAAGCACGCCGTGAGCGAGGGCACGAAGGCGGTGACCAAGTACACGAGCTCCAAGTAAGGAGGTGGCTCTGGAATGGAAGGAAGGATGGAGAAGGCTCCTCCGTTGCGAGAGCGGCAAAACGGCCCTTTTCAGGGCCACCAACTTGCCTTTTGCGGGAAGGGCGGAATTGTTGTTGTTGTTGTTTGTGTGGACGGCTGTGATGTATGTGTGCATTTTGATTGTGGGTGGGGGGGGCGCGTCAAAGCGTGTTGCGCGGGGTACGGCCACGAGGTTGGTCGCCGTGGCGTGGAATGGTGGCACGCCTCGTTGGCGTGGTTTTTGACCCATTGGTGTTGTTGGTGTGTGTGTGTGTGTGTGTGTGTGTGTGTGTGTGTGTGTGTGTGTGTTACCCGTCTGCGAGGGGGGACAGTGCGATCGGCGACTTTTGTGTCACCGTAACGACGGCCGTTTGCGGGTTTGTTTTGTTTGCACATCATACATGGCGAGGGTGAAATGTGAAATGTTTTTGTTTGGTTTTTTTTTTTTTTTGCCGCCCACTATTCCCTTTGCTGTACGCCGAGTTTGACAATGGTGCGACGTAACTGCAGCGTGGAGGTGTGTGAGTGACGTTGAAATGAACGTGCCATTAAGACGCATTGTTGTTGTATTGTACTGTACGTGTACGGCGACACGCACGATGATGTACCATTCGACTCTGATGTTTGATAGCCGTGTCTGACTGATTGCGTACGACGCACGCACACCGATGTCGTCATTCAAGATGCACGCGTGTCCAGTGCAGTACAGTAAGCGCGACGACGGCGGCGGCGGTCGTTTGTTTGGCGAATGTCTGTACACGTGTTTGTCTGTGTCCATCCGGTATGTATTTGTTTGTTTGAAAGTGTTTTGTGTGTCGGTGACGTGGTCCGATCCGTCGCCCCCTGAGTAACTGTCGATCGGCGCGATAGACCGGCGTCACCGCAACTGAACCGAAGTCGTGGGCACACCCGTCATACTGTTGTACACCGTCGCGCTGAGAACGGTAACGAAAGGTTGACTTTGATCGGTCGAATGTCTGGGCAGAACGTGAGGAATGAGGCAAGAGTGCAAGGAGGGGGGGCAAAAGAGAGAGGAAGGGAAAAAGGGGAGAAACGCATTCGTAGAGCAACGGAACGTTCCCGTGTCGGAGGCGTATTGGAGCCGCACTGAAATGCGTTTAACGGCGGCGCGGCTGCAAGTGTCTGCCGTGGTGAACGTTACCTTTGACGGCTGCATTGGGCTTTGCCTTTGCTTTTGCTTTCGCTTTCGCTTTCGCTTTCCCGGATGTACGTAACGTTTGTTGATATGGTTCTGAGGAAGAGTGTATGACAGTGCCGTGCCGTCCATGTTCGTGTGCCCTCCCATTGTGTGTATGCTATTGTCTGTGTACTTGAATGATGTATGTAGGTGTTAGTGGACATGTTTTACCAGTGGGGGGGAAATGGATCGTCGATAGTTGCCGTCACTCTGTCACGGTCGAGATGACGCACCCTCCGTACAGAAAGGTGTCGAGAAAGTGAGTGTGTGTGTGTGTGTGTGTGTGTGTGTGTGTGTGTGTGTGTGTGTGTGTGTGTGTGTGCGTGTGTGCGTGTGTGTGCGTGCGTGCGTGCGTCCGTGAATTGGCAGTGTTTGGAGGTGGGCGTGCCCTGCATGTGGCCCGGAAGGCTGTTCGTTAGGCGGTAGTGTTGTGTGGACAGGGGAGGGGCATGCGTAACGCTGCTGGCATGGCATTTCGGGAGATGGGAGGGGGCAAACGAGGAAACGAGGAGCGGCGGCCAAAGACGGGACGGGGAGGGGCGCGGTGTGGGTGGCTTGCGCCTGTGCTCGGCGTTGTGGTTTGTGCAAAAGAGGAGGAGAAAAACAATGTGAGTTGCCAGGGAGGGGAGCGGTGTTGTGTTGTGGTTGTCGTGGTGTAGCCGCAGACGCGGCTGTCAGTGAACGTGGCGAGACGGACGGATGCGCGGAGGGGCGGGGGCGGCGCATTTCGCCGGTGCCGTGCCGTGCCATGCCTGAAAGCCGCGTGGTCGCTGTGTTGTTGGTGGCGTGGGGGCGAGGAGAGTACCGTACGGGTGTGCTTGTGCGCCGGAAATGGGCACACTGCGCCCGCCCGTCTTGGAGGCTGACGGCTGTGGTGTGGAAATGGGGCGCGGTGATGTTGAAGCAGTTGAAGAACAGAAAAGAAACCAAGAAAACGGAAGGCGTGATGCGGCGGTGGTGGTGAGAGCGGGAAAAACAAAACAAACAAAAAAAAAAAAGAAGGAAAAACAACAAGAAAACAAAAAGTCTATCAATATTAAAATGTAAATGGAAATGGAAATGGACCCAGGTATAACCTCCCTGCACAAATAGCAGAGAGTCCGATGATAATAAAAATGTGCCAGAATGTTAACGTCCCTACAAAACAAACCCAACGATAATATTAATGAAAGAGTGAACCGTATGTAACATTGCAACAGACATAATGAAACCTGATAAATTGTATAAGGGCAGCAGCGTTGACCTTTGGCCCTGTATTCAGAATCAAAAGAGCCAAAGATCGTTACCCCAATGAAAAAGACACTGAAACACGTATGTAACATAGTAGCGATGGCGAGACATTGTAGCATCTGTGACCAGAGAGTTTGCGCTGGACTGCGCGAGTGTTGCGAGCGGTTCTCAGTCAGTCAGTCAGTCAGTGAGTAGTCGTTGCGAGTCCGTAGCTCTGTGTAGTTGAGGGCTGTACTCTGTCAGTAGTCGTCGCGTGCAGTACGCTAATAGTCGTCATGCAGAGCGGTCGGTCAGTAGTAGCAGCCGAGTGCGGTTGTGTGATGTAGGCGGTCGGCAACACTGGTCAAGATGGTGAATAAGGTATACTGTTAATTAATATAATCATTAGATAATGAAAAATTGTATTTATTGTAATTATTCTCCAACAAGTTCCCCAATAATAATTTTTATTTCAAAAGCATTTTTCAAACATTTAATTGTTTATTGAACTAAAGAGTTCGTTGCACTTCACATTTCATTCCACGTCTTTGAAGAAAAATGTCACTAAAATGACAAAAAAAGAGAATATTATTATTTGCAATGCAGTTCCTCCAAGCGCTGCGCAACAACCAGAGCAGAAATGTGACATCCATTTATTCGGAGGTAAGACTTTAATTCTGATTGTTTTGCACAGGGCCAAAGACCGTTATTTCGGTGTAATTGAAGTTTCTTGTCACTGAACGGACTTTTTTTAAATGTTGTGTGAAGACTTTATATTTGAGTCAGATTGCGAATTTCACATTTTTGTTGCCATTTTCAATACCTCTCATTGTGGGCGAGGTTACAATTAGCGCAATGTCCATTAGCATCCGTAAATAACATTGTCCATTATTTTAAATTTTGCTGGGAGGTTACAACACACACACACACACACACACACACACACACAAAAAAAAAACAAAAAAAACAAAAAATTGCATTTATATCCGCTCCTCAATTGTAGATACCCCTTACACAGCTGTGTGCAATGAATGAGTGCTGGCTGGTAATTAATTGCACTCCTTGGAGGGAAATGCCATAGGAAGTAGTCTTTAAAAAGTGAATGTTTTTCGTTAAGAGACAAAAGTTACTTTAGAAAAAAAGTAATAGTGGGGCTTTTGTTGTTGAACAAAATAAGTACAATGAACATACGTTATCAGATTTGCGCAATGCAGCGTCACACCACCTTTTGATTATAACACAATAGACTATACATCGTCCCGAACCGTGACCAGAGTCGCGAGACGAGCAGAGCACGCCGCCGACGCCCGCTCAGTACAACCGTCCACCCGCTACTACTGTCGACCGACTACTACCTCTCCCGACTCGCGCTACAATATATATATATAACAACTGTTCCTGGCGACCCGGTGCGTGCCACTACTGTCGTCTGGCGCGGTCCAAGCGCCGACTAGCAGCGATAAAGAACTCTCTGGTCAGACAGAGATGCTGTCATGCCTCGCCATCGCTCTGGTAATGAATACATACGTGTTGCAGCGTGCGTACCACCGGAACACGCAGTGGCGGAGCCAAAGACTGTGTTGTCGAGGTCGAGTGCGAGCGGGAAGAGAGGCAGCGTCGGCACGGAGATGCAAGCGAGCGCGAGACGCACGGGGGCTGCGGCGTGGCGCGTTTGCGGTCGGCGCCTTTGGTGGCAACGGCCGGGACAAGCAGCGGTGTATGGTGTGGTGCGGGGCGGACAGGGGCGGAGGCGGCGCGACGACGGCATGGGGGCGAAAACGGGACGGGGGACGGCGGATGTTGAGAGGCGTCACGCGCGGACAGGACACAGACACAGAGAGACACACACAGATTGGAAAGGGAGGGTGCGCGGTAGTAGTTGGGAATGTGCGTACCGTGCGGGATGGGAGTGGGCGAGGAACACGGTCGTGGCCCCTGTTTTGGGTGCGTGTGATGACGTCGGTGTGTTGTGGGAAGGGAAGGCGCTGTGGCGGCGGCGCGTAATGGGCGTAGGCCGAAAAGAGAAAGGAACGTGGGCAGTGTGTTGGCAAGCGTCGGTTCGACTGCGACGTTGATGGGCAGGGCAGGGCAGGGCAGGGCAGGGCAGGGCAGGGCAAGGTTAATGGTGGTAGGAGTAGGCGTGTGGGCGCAAAAAATCTGCCGCTGCAGGCGGTGCCGTAACCGCCATGGCGGGAAGGAGAGAGGGCCAAAGAAAGAAAGAAAGAAGAAAACAAAAAAAAAAAAGGAGGGGGGGGCGAAAGTGGAGAGGCGGTGGTGTGAGAAGGGCGGGGGCGGAAGGAAGGCAGGAAGGACAAGAGGCGAGGCGACGGCTTGCTTTGTGTATCGGTCGGTCTCTGGCTATGCTTCGTTTTCTGCAGCAGGGTCGGTGCGCGGCGTGGCTCGCGGCAGTGGGAACGCCTGGTGGCTGGACGGCCAGCAATGCGGTTGGATGGGCGGCCACAGCACCGCACCTGTGCCCGAGGAGGAGACGCTGGCGGCGGGCCCTGAGGTGAGGCCGGCTCGGCTGGGGCTGTGGATGTGTAGGTGTGCGCCGCTGCTGCAACAACGGGTAAAACGCGAGAAGAAGGGATGGCGGTAGAGAGAGGAGAAAAAAAAAAAAAAAAAGGTCGTGTTGTGTTGATGCGCAGGCAGACGCGTACAGAGGGACGAGCCCGGTCTGCAGCAGGGTGTGGCCGTGCCGAGTGCAGAGCAGCGGCGGCTCGGTTCGGTTCGGCCCGGCCCGGCGGGCCGCGCTGTTGTCGCGGACGTGAGCGCCCCCTGGCGGGTGGCCGGAGGCGGCGCGGCGTGTTGGACGTGTGGCTGGTGGCAGTGCACAATTTGCGAGTGGCTGGCGGTGTGGTGTGGCGGTTGGCGCGTCGGGCGGCGGAGAGGTATGTGTTGCGGGCGCCCTTTGCTGCGCTGCGTCGTTGCGTGTGCCGTACAGGGCGGGCGCTTGTCGACTGTGTGGCGAATTGGCGTGAAACGGCTGCCGAGAGGGTGTGTGGTAGCGAGCCGGTCGGTGGTGTCAGTGCGAAGGGGAATGTGCGTGCGTGTTTGGCGGTTTCGGTGTGCTTTTTGCGGCGTGAGAGTGGGAATTAGTGGGGCCGGCTGTTGTGTTGGTTCCTTGTGTCTTGTGTCGCGTAGCTTGATGGCAACGTGGAAGGACGCCGGTTTCGTTTTCGTTTCGAGCCTTGCGTGTGGTTGTCGACGTTGACTGGTTGGCGTGTGCCGATGCACGTGCATGTGTGGGTCGCGAGTGCGTTTTTGGCTGGCTGTGTGTGTGTGTGTGTTTTGGGGGGGAAGGGGGAGGCGGTGGTGAAAGTGCAGTCGTCGGGTGGGGCTGGGGCTGTGCGTCGTGGCGGAAAGGTGGTAGGTTGCGGGAAGCGAGCCCGTCGTTGACGGTGTCGCGTGAGTTGTGAATCGAGTGGGGCGCGGGGCGCGGGGCGCGGGACAGGAGCAGCGTGCCGCTGCGTCGTGGTCGTCAGCAGAGGCTGTGCGTGTGCTTGTCCTTTTTGTGGGCGGTTCGTGCGAGGCGTTTTTGTTTTGTGTTGCCCTAGTTGTTAGTTTATTTTGTTTGTGTTTGTTATTTTGAGACGACGACTGGTTGGTGGCGTGCGCGCGAAGTGGCGGTGTGCGCTTCCCGTGTCGTTTGTGTTGTTTTGTTTTTTTGTTTTTGTGTTTTTTTTTTTTTGCACTGGGCCCCGGTGGGTGGGTGCGTGCGTGTGTGTCGATTGCCGGCTGGCGAAAGGTGCGCCATCGGCGGGGTGGGTCGCCGGCACAAGTAGAGGCGGCGGCGTTGTTGCTGTTGTTGTGTGGTGTTTGTTTTGTTCGGCTGTGTCGGCGAGCTGTGTTGCGGTGCGTGTGAATGGTGGTGCAAAAGTGCTGGCGTTGGGGCTGCGACTGCGACGGCGGCGAGCCGCGGGCGCGCCATTGATAGTGATGTTGTGAACAGCGGCTGTGTACGGTAGTGGTGTTGTTGTAGCACGACGTGCATCCGGGCCGGCGCGGAAAGCGCAGTTGCGGGCGGTTGCCCTTCGGTGCCAGCCATGTCTGTCGCGTGAGCGGCGGGTTGCTCTGGTGTCGACACGTGGTGCTCTGGGGGGTTGTTGTGTGGTGCCCTTTGGCCGGTGGGGGTGGTTCGCGTGTGTCTCGTTCGCGCTCGGTGTCTGGTCGTGGTCGTGCTGCTCCCCCGTCTGTACGTTTTTGTTCGTTTGCGGCGTGCCTGCCGACGTCGTCCCGTCGCGACCTTTCAACCGAAAGTGTGGCGCCCGAAGGTGAACGAACGTAACCCTGACCTCGGCGCTTTACGCTGAGCCGAGCGAACCGAACCGAACCGAACCTAACCTGTGGTGTGGCGAGGTGAGCTCAGCCTGTGAGCCCCTAACGTCTACGTAAGGTAAGCTGTCCGGCTCACGCCTCACGTTTGAACGCTTTTTTAACCTACGTTTGACGCTTCTTAACCTAGCACTGACCCCTTAACCTAACCTAACGTGTAACCTAACCTAACCTAACCTAACCTCTGACGCCTGACGTGTTTGAATGCTTAACCTAGGTTTGACGCTTAACCTAACCCAAGTCCCCTTAACCTAACCCACGTCCACCTAACCTAACCTAACGTAGACGTGTAAACGTAATGTGTAACGCGTAACGTGTAAGGTCGGCTGTCGTGTGTGCTTGACGGCAGATTGGGTTGGTCTGTAGATTCGGATTGCGGTTTGCCTCGGTCGAGGGGTTGTGGGTGGGAAGCGGCGAGGGGCGGCGGCGCCTGTTGCGCAGGCGGCGTCCGTTTGCGGCGGGCAATTGTTGAGAAACGGCTGTGAATGTTGGCGGGCGAGAGGAGGAGGACGGCGCGCGATGTGGCCCGACGGCTGCGGGCCGATCGGGAAACGGCGGGAGGGCGACGGAAGGCGATGGGGCGGCGGAGGCGCGTTTGCACGGCCGTCATCGCCGCACGCCTCGGCTTGTGTGGCTGTGGCGCCGGCCGCGCTGGCCGGGCTGCCGCGGCGACGGTGTGGGAGTTTTGCCGAAGGTTTGGCCATTGTGGCGGGTCGTCGGCTGGGGC
>NW_026047932.1:0-36881 GCF_023864345.2 Schistocerca serialis cubense
CGATCGATACAAAGACACACAAACGAAGCAGCTCCACACACAGCCAGCCACATGACACGTTTCCTTTCCTTCTCCCCTCCCAGTCACATCACGTCGCTCAAACGGAAAGAAAGAAAGAAAGAAACAAACAAACAAACAACACAGCGCACACACGCAGCAACAACAACACAGACTCTTTCGCACTTTTCAACTTCCGAACAGTGTGGTGGCCCTGAAAAGGGCCGTTTTCTAGTCTCTCCCACCCACAAGCACGGCCGCGGGAAGGCCAGCGCCCGCTGCGACGCAGCCTAACCGCCGAAACCGTACAGGGTGCGCCCCTGCCTCTTCAGGGCGTACACCACGTCCATGGCCGTCACAGTCTTGCGCTTGGCGTGCTCAGTGTACGTCACCGCGTCGCGGATCACGTTCTCCAGGAACACCTTCAGCACCCCGCGGGTCTCCTCGTAGATCAGACCAGAGATGCGCTTCACGCCGCCCCTGCGAGCCAGGCGGCGGATGGCGGGCTTCGTGATGCCCTGGATGTTGTCGCGCAACACCTTGCGGTGCCGCTTGGCGCCACCCTTGCCGAGCCCCTTTCCTCCCTTGCCGCGGCCTGTCATCCTTCCTTCCTCGGGCAAAGCAAAACGTGCACAAACAGCAGCTGCAGCGGCTGGCGAGTCGGCTACGGTCTGCGCCCAGCGCGCCCGCCGCCCCCCTATATAGACTCTGGCCCGCCCTCCCCCCACCACGCGCAACCGAGGGCATATAAGCGCAGCACGGAGGGCGCGCGGGCCCGTTGTCAAGGCAGCACCGGACGCCGCGCCGCACCTAACCTCCACGCACGCCGCTCCGCTACCGCTACCGCCATGGCCCGCACAAAGCAAACGGCCCGCAAGTCCACCGGCGGAAAGGCGCCGCGCAAACAGCTCGCCACCAAGGCGGCGAGGAAGAGCGCGCCCGCCACCGGAGGCGTCAAGAAGCCCCACCGCTACAGGCCGGGCACCGTCGCCCTGCGAGAAATCAGGCGCTACCAGAAGAGCACAGAGCTGCTCATCCGCAAGCTGCCATTCCAGCGCCTAGTGCGCGAGATCGCCCAGGGACTTCAAGACCGACCTGCGCTTCCAGAGCTCCGCAGTCATGGCCCTGCAGGAGGCCAGCGAGGCCTACCTCGTCGGCCTCTTCGAAGACACCAACCTGTGCGCAATCCACGCCAAGCGCGTCACCATCATGCCCAAGGACATCCAGCTCGCGCGCCGCATCCGCGGCGAGCGCGCCTAAACCGCGCCGCGGCACCGCACCGCACAAACAAAAACGGCCCTTTTCAGGGCCACTAACATCTCTCCGTCGCGAGCAAACTTTGTCGGTCGCCTGCCTCTCGCCCCGCAACCCAAAAACAAAACAAAAAACCACCACTTCCCGTCCGTCCGCCACACCCGCTCACTCTGCCTGCCTGCTAGCAGCGCGCAACAATCACACATCATCCCTCCCCGGCGCTCAAAGCGCACAATACCCCAACGGCCGACGTCACACCGCACGGGTGGCTGGCCGGCCGCCGCTTTCGTTTCGAAAACAAAAAAAACCCGCACTCCACTCCGACGGCCAACGGCCAGGCAGGCGCGCTCGCTCGCTCTACACGCCACCGAAATCCCCGCCGACTCCTTCCGCATCTCAACGTGCCCCCCGTTGCAAAACATCACACACACACACACACACAAAGGAACAAAACAAAACAAAGACCAGACACGACTCGACAAGACAGACATCCGAGAAGAACGAACGCAGGCAAGCCAACCAACGTATTCAAACAAAACAACGCGACAGAAAACCAACCGTCGGCCGCCGCCACAAACACGGCGACAATCAACCACGACAACAACAACACCGCTTACCGCTACCGCCGCCCACACCCGCCACCGACCCCCCGCAATCCAACCACCACGGCACGCAAACAGCATCCCCACGGGCATACAGAAACGCCAGACAGACACCCACACCAAACGCAACACGACAATCAAAACCTTCCCCGACGTGCTTTGATGGCCCTGAGAAGGGCCGTTTTGGGCCGCGCGTCTCTTGCGCGCCACTAGACGACGACGGGGGGGTGGGGACGACGGAGTCAAGCGCCAAACCTTCCATTCCCATCTCTTTCTCCTCTACTCTACTTCTTCTTCTTGGGCGAAGCCTTCGCCTTAGACGGCGTCGTCGCCTTCTTCGGGCGCGGCGCCTTCGGCTTCTTCGTCGGAACCTTGGCGGCCTTCTTCGCCTTCGACGGCGACTTGGCCTTGGCCGGCTTGGCCGCAGCCGCCTTCTTCGCACCCGCGGGAGCGGCCGACGCCGCAGACGCCTTCTTGGCGGCGCCCGCCTTCCGACCGGTCGCCGCCTTCACGCCACCAGCCTTCTTTGCGCCGGCCGCACGGGCGCCCTTCTTCTCCTTGCTGGCCGGAGCGGCGCGCTTCTTCTTGGCACCGCCAGCACGAGCCTTGCCGCCCTCGGCCGCCCCCCCGCCGCCGGCGCCGGCAAGCTTGAACGAGCCGGACGCGCCCTTCCCCTTCGTCCTGCACCAGCTCGCCCGCCACGACGGCCGACTTGAGGTACTTCTTGATAAACGGCGCCAGCTTCTCCGCGTCCAGCTTGTAGTGCGCGGCTATGTACTTCTTGATCGCCTGCAGCGACGACCCGCCGCGCTCCTTCAGACTCTTGATGGCGGGCCGTCACCATCTCAGAGGTGCGCGGGTGCGCAGGCTTGGCGCGCGGCTTCTTCGCAGACGACGCAGACTTGGCCTTCTTCGTAGTGCCGGTGGCGGCGGGTGCCGCAGCAGTCTCGTTCGTAGCCGCCTGATCTGCCATTTCGACGACGCGCGTAACACACAGCGAGAGCGAGCGGGACGGCAGGCACGCAAGCACAGCACAGCAGCAGAGCAGAGAATCACAAGGCCCAGCCAGTGTCGCGGGCGGGCGCGGACGGCCGAGAGAGCGGCCGCCACTCTGCGCGCCGCCGCGCCGCGCCTCCCGCGCTTGCTACCGCCCAACGTCCGACAGCCTGTGCGGAGCAGCCCCAAACCTGCGCCACAACCGCCCGCGCCTTTCAAACCACCGAGGATGGGGCTACACACAGCCACACCACAGTCGCCAACCAGTCGCCACGGCAGCGCCGCAAACCACGGCCAAACTGCAGCTACCGCGCGCTACAGCCTGGGTCGGCCCGCCGAGAATCGCCGCCCCCGCCCAAATGCCGCCCCCACAGCCCCAGCCGACGACCCGCCACAATGGCCAAACCTTCGGCAAAACTCCCACACCGTCGCCGCGGCAGCCCGGCCAGCGCGGCCGGCGCCACAGCCACACAAGCCGAGGCGTGCGGCGATGACGGCCGTGCAAACGCGCCTCCGCCGCCCCATCGCCTTCCGTCGCCCTCCCGCCGTTTCCCGATCGGCCCGCAGCCGTCGGGCCACATCGCGCGCCGTCCTCCTCCTCTCGCCCGCCAACATTCACAGCCGTTTCTCAACAATTGCCCGCCGCAAACGGACGCCGCCTGCGCAACAGGCGCCGCCGCCCCTCGCCGCTTCCGACCCAACCCCTCGACCGAGGCAAACCGCAATCCGAATCTACAGACCAACCCAATCTGCCGTCAAGCACACACGACAGCCGACCTTACACGTTACGCGTTACACATTACGTTTACACGTCTACGTTAGGTTAGGTTAGGTGGACGTGGGTTAGGTTAAGGGGACTTGGGTTAGGTTAAGCGTCAAACTTAGGTTAAGCATTCAAACACGTCAGGCGTCAGAGGTTAGGTTAGGTTAGGTTACACGTTAGGTTAAGGGGTCGGTGCTAGGTTAAGAAGCGTCAAACGTAGGTTAGAAAAGCGTTCAAACGTGAGGCGTGAGCCGGACAGCTTACCTTACGTAGACGTTAGGGGCTCACAGGCTGAGCTCACCTCGCCACACCACAGGTTAGGTTCGGTTCGGTTCGGTTCGCTCGGCTCAGCGTAAAGCGCCGAGGTCAGGGTTACGTTCGTTCACCTTCGGGCGCCACACTTTCGGTTGAAAGGTCGCGACGGGACGGACGTCGGCAGGCACGCCGCAAACGAACAAAAAAAACGTACAGACGACGTCGGAAACCGCCGACAGACGGGGGAGCAGCACGACCACGACCAGACACCGAGCGCGAACGAGACACACGCGAACCACCCCCACCGGCCAAAGGGCACCACACAACAACCCAGAGCACCACGTGTCGACACCAGAGCAACCCGCCGCTCACGCGACATGGCTGGCACCGAAGGGCAACCGCCCGCAACTGCGCTTTCCGCGCCGGCCCGGATGCACGTCGTGCTACAACAACACCACTACCGTACACAGCCGCTGTTCACAACATCACTATCAATGGCGCGCCCGCGGCTCGCCGCCGTCGCAGTCGCAGCCCCAACGCCAGCACTTTTGCACCACCATTCACACGCACCGCAACACAGCTCGCCGACACAGCCGAACAAAACAAACACCACACAACAACAGCAACAACGCCGCCGCCTCTACTTGTGCCGGCGACCCCACCCCGCCGATGGCGCACCTTTCGCCAGCCGGCAATCGACACACACGCACCCACCCACCGGGGCCCAGTGCAAAAAACAAAAAAAAACACACAAAAACAAAAAAATCAAACGACACGGGAAGCGCACACCGCCACTTCGCGCGCACGCCACCAACCAGTCGTCGTCTCAAAATAACAAACACAAACACAATAAACTAACAACTAGGGCAACACAAAACAAAAACGCCTCGCACGAACCGCCCACAAAAAGGACAAGCACACGCACAGCCTCTGCTGACGACCACGACGCAGCGGCACGCTGCTCCTGTCCCGCGCCCCGCGCCCCACTCGATTCACAACTCACGCGACACCGTCAACGACGGGCTCGCTTCCCGCAACCTACCACCTTTCCGCCACGACGCACAGCCCCAGCCCCACCCGACGACGCCCGTGGCAACGACTGCACTTTCACCACCGCCTCCCCCTTCCCCCCAAAACAACACACACACACACACACACAGCCAGCCAAAAACGCACTCGCGACCCACACATGCACGTGCATCGGCACACGCCAACCAGTCAACGTCGACAACCACACGCAAGGCTCGAAACGAAACCGGCGTCCTTCCACGTTGCCATCAAGCTACGCGACACAAGACACAAGGAACCAACACAACAGCCGGCCCCACTAATTCCCACTCTCACGCCGCAAAAAGCACACCGAAACCGCCAAACGCACGCACATTCCCCTTCGCACCGACACCACCGACCGGCTCGCTACCACACACCTCTCGGCAGCCGTTTCACGCCAATTCGCCACACCGCCCACACAGTCGACAAGCGCCCGCCCTGTACGGCACACGCAACGACGCAGCGCAGCAAAGGGCGCCCGCAACACATACCTCTCCGCCGCCCGACGCGCCAACCGCCACACCACACCGCCAGCCACTCGCAAATTGTGCACTGCCACCAGCCACACGTCCAACACGCCGCGCCGCCTCCGGCCACCCGCCAGGGGGCGCTCACGTCCGCGACAACAGCGCGGCCCCGCCGGGCCGGGCCGAACCGAACCGAGCCGCCGCTGCTCTGCACTCGGCACGGCCACACCCTGCTGCAGACCGGGCTCGTCCCTCTGTACGCGTCTGCCTGCGCATCAACACAACACGACCTTTTTTTTTTTTCTCTCTCTACCCGCCATCCCTCCTTCTCGCGTTTTACTCGTTGTTGCAGCAGCGGCGCACACCTACACATCCACAGCCCCAGCCGAGCCGGCCTCACCTCAGGGCCCGCCGCCAGCGTCTCCTCCTCGGGCACAGGTGCGGTGCTGTGGCCGCCCATCCAACCGCATTGCTGGCCGTCCAGCCACCAGGCGTTCCCACTGCCGCGAGCCACGCCGCGCACCGACCCTGCTGCAGAAAACGAAGCATAGCCAGAGACCGACCGATACACAAAGCAAGCCGTCGCCTCGCCTCTTGTCCTTCCTGCCTTCCTTCCGCCCCCGCCCTTCTCACACCACCGCCTCTCCACTTTCGCCCACCCCCCCCTCCTTTTCTTTTTTTTTTTTTTTGTTTCTTTCTTTCTTTCTTTCTCTCCTTCCCGCCATGGCGGTTACGGCACCGCCTGCAGCGGCAGATTTTTTGCGCCCACACGCCTACTCCTACCACCATTAACCTTGCCCTGCCCTGCCCATCAACGTCGCAGTCGAACCGACGCGTGCCAACACACTGCCCACGTTCCTTTCTCTTTTCGGCCTACGCCCATTACGCGCCGCCGCCACAGCACCTTCCCTTCCCACAACACACCGACGTCATCACACGCACCCAAAACAGGGGCCACGACCGTGTTCCTCGCCCACTCCCATCCCGCACGGTACGCACATTCCCAACTACTACCGCGCACCCTCCCTTTCCAATCTGTGTGTCTCTGTGTCTGTGTCCTGTCCGCGCGTGACGCCTCTCAACATCCGCCGTCCCCCGTCCCGTTTTCGCCCCCATGCCGTCGTCGCGCCGCCTCCTCCCCGTCCACCGCCGCCCCTGTCCGCCCCGCACCACACCATACACCGCTGCTTGTCCCGGCCGTTGCCACCAAAGGCGCCGACCGCAAAACGCGCCACGCCGCAGCCCCCCGTGCGTCTCGCGCTCGCTTGCATCTCCGTGCCGACGCTGCCTCTCTTCCCACTCGCACTCGACCTCGACAACACAGTCTTTGGCTCCGCCACTGCGTGTTCCGGTGGTACGCACGCTGCAACACGTATGTATTCATTACCAGAGCGATGGCGAGGCATGACAGCATCTCTGTCTGACCAGAGAGTTCTTTATCGCTGCTAGTCGGCGCTTGGACCGCGCCAGACGACAGTAGTGGCACGCACCGGGTCGCCAGGAACAGTTGTTATATATATTGTAGCGCGAGTCGGGAGAGGTAGTAGTCGGTCGACAGTAGTAGCGGGTCGACGGTTGTACTGAGCGGGCGTCGGCGGCGTGCTCTGCTCGTCTCGCGACTCTGGTCACGGTTCGGGACGATGTATAGTATATTGTGTTATAATCAAAAGGTGGTGTGACGCTGCATTGCGCAAATCTGATAACGTATGTTCATTGTACTTCTTTTGTTCAACAACAAAAGCCCCACTATTACTTTTTTTCTAAAGTAACTTTTGTCTCTTAACGAAAAACATTCACTTTTTAAAGACTACTTCCTATGGCATTTCCCTCCAAGGAGTGCAATTAATTACCAGCCAGCACTCATTCATTGCACACAGCTGTGTAAGGGGTATCTACAATTGAGGAGCGGATATAAATGCAATTTTTTGTTTTTTTTTTTTTTTGTGTGTGTGTGTTGTAACCTCCCAGCAAAATTTAAAATAATGGACAATGTTATTTACGGATGCTAATGGACATTGCGCTAATTGTAACCTCGCCCACAATGAGAGGTATTGAAAATGGCAACAAAAATGTGAAATTCGCAATCTGACTCAAATATAAAGTCTTCACACAACATTTACAAACGTCCGTTCAGTGACAAGAAACTTCAATTAAACCGAAATATCGGTCTTTGGCCCTGTGCAAAACAATCAGAATTAAAGTCTTACCTCCGAATAAATGGATGTCACATTTCTGCTCTGGTTGTTGCGCAGCGCTTGGAGGAACTGCATTTGCAAATAATAATATTCTCTTTTTTGTGATTTTAGTGACATTTTTCTTCAAAGCAGTGGAATGAAATGTGAAGTGCAACGAACTCTTTAGTTCAATAACAAATTAAATGTTTGAAAAATGCTTTTGAAATAAAAATTATTATTGGGGAACTTGTTGGAGAATAATTACACTTTTTCATTATCTAATGATTATATTAATTAACAGTATACCTTATTCACCATCTTGACCAGTGTTGCCGACCACCTACATCACACAACCGCACTCGGCTGCTACTACTGACCGACCGCTCTGCATGACGACTATTAGCGTACTGCACGCGACGACTACTGACAGAGTACAGCCCTCAACTACACAGAGCTACGGACTCGCAACGACTACTGACAGACAGACTGACTGACTGAGAACCGCTCGCAACACTCGCGCAGTCCAGCGCAAACTCTCTGGTCACAGATGCTACAACGTCTCGCCATCGCTACTATGTTACATACGTGTTTCAGTGTCTTTTTCATTGGGGTAACGATCTTTGGCTCTTTTTATTCTGAATACAGGGCCAAAGGTCAACGCTGCTGCCCTTATACAATTTATCAGGTTTCATTATGTCTGTTGCAATGTTACATACGGTTCACTCTTTCATTAATATTACCGTTGGGTTTGTTTTGTAGGGACGTTAACATTCTGGCACATTTTTATTATCATCGGACTCTCTGCTATTTGTGCAGGGAGGTTATACCTGGGTCCATTTCCATTTCCATTTACATTTTAATATTGATAGACTTTTTGTTTTCTTTTTTGTTTCTTGTTGTTTTTCCTTCTTTTTTTTTGTTGTTTTTTTTTTTTTTGTTTTGTTTTTCCCGCTCTCACCACCACCGCCGCATCACGCCTTCCGTTTTCTTGGTTTCTTTTCTGTTCTTCAACTGCTTCAACATCACCGCGCCCCATTTCCACACCACAGCCATCAGCCTCCAAGACGGGCGGGCGCAGTGTGCCATTTCCGGCGCACAAGCACACCCGTACGGTACTCTCCTCGCCCCCACGCCACCAACAACACAGCGACCACGCGGCTTTCAGGCATGGCACGGCACGGCACGGCACGGCACGGCACGGCACGGCACGGCACGGCACCGGCGAAATGCGCCGCCCCCGCCCCTCCGCGCATCCGTCCGTCTCGCCACGTTCACTGACAGCCGCGTCTGCGGCTACACCACGACAACCACAACACAACACCGCTCCCCTCCCTGGCAACTCACATTGTTTTTCTCCTCCTCTTTTGCACAAACCACAACGCCGAGCACAGGCGCAAGCCACCCACACCGCGCCCCTCCCCGTCCCGTCTTTGGCCGCCGCTCCTCGTTTCCTCGTTTGCCCCCTCCCATCTCCCGAAATGCCATGCCAGCAGCGTTACGCATGCCCCTCCCCTGTCCACACAACACTACCGCCTAACGAACAGCCTTTTCCGGGCCACATCCAGGGCACGCCCACCTCCAAACACTGCCAATTCACGGACGCACACACTCACTCACTTTCTCGACACCTTTCTGTACGGAGGGTGCGTCATCTCGACCGTGACAGAGTGACGGCAACTATCGACGATCCATTTCCCCCCACTGGTAAAACATGTCCACTAACACCTACATACATCATTCAAGTACACAGACAATAGCATACACACAATGGGAGGGCACACGAACATGGACGGCACGGCACTGTCATACACTCTTCCTCAGAACCATATCAACAAACGTTACGTACATCCGGGAAAGCGAAAGCGAACGCGAAAGCGAAAGCAAAAGCAAAAGCAAAGGCAAAGCCCAATGCAGCCGTCAAAGGTAACGTTCACCACGGCAGACACTTGCAGCCGCGCCGCCGTTAAAACGCATTTCAGTGCGGCTCCAATACGCCTCCGACACGGGAACGTTCCGTTGCTCTACGAATGCGTTTCTCCCCTTTTTCCCTTCCTCTCTCTTTTGCCCCCCCCCCCTCCTTGCACTCTCGCCTCATTCCTCACGTTCTGCCCAGACATTCGACCGATCAAAGTCAACCTTTCGTTACCGTTCTCAGCGCGACGGTGTACAACAGTATGACGGGGTGTGCCCAAGACTTCGGTTCAGTTGCGTGACGCCGGTCTATCGCGCCGATCGACAGTTACTCAGGGGGCGACGGATCGGACCACGTCACCGACACACAAAACACTTTCAAACAAACAAATACATACCGGATGGACACAGACAAACACGTGTACAGACATTCGCCAAACAAACGACCGCCGCCGCCGCCGTCGTCGTCTAGCGTGCATCTTGAATGACGACATCGGTGTGCGTGCGTCGTACGCAATCAGTCAGACACGGCTATCAAACATCAGAGTCGAATGGTACATCATCGTGCGTGTCGCCGTACACGTACAGTACAATACAACAACAATGCGTCTTAATGGCACGTTCATTTCAACGTCACTCACACACCTCCACGCTGCAGTTACGTCGCACATTGTCAAACTCGGCGTACAGCAAAGGGAATAGTGGGCGGCAAAAAAAAACCAAACAAAAACATTTCACATTTCACCCTCGCCATGTATGATGTGCAAAAAAAACAAACCCGCAAACGGCCGTCGTTACGGTGACACAAAAGTCGCCGATCACACTGTCCCCCCCTCGCAGACGGGTCTCACACACACACACACACACCAACAACACCAATGGGTCAAAAACCACGCCAACGAGGCGTGCCACCATTCCACGCCACGGCGACCAACCTCGTGGCCGTACCCCGCGCAACACGCTTTGACGCGCCCCCCCCACCCACAATCAAAATGCACACACACACATCACAGCCGTCCACACAAACAACAACAATTCCGCCCTTCCCGCAAAAGGCAAGTTGGTGGCCCTGAAAAGGGCCGTTTTGCCGCTCTCGCAACGGAGGAGCCTTCTCCATCCTTCCTTCCATTCCAGAGCCACCTCCTTACTTGGAGCTCGTGTACTTGGTCACCGCCTTCGTGCCCTCGCTCACGGCGTGCTTGGCCAGCTCCGCCAGGCAGCAACAGCCGCACAGCGGTCTGGATCTCGCGGGACGTGATGGTCGAGCGCTTGTTGTAGTGCGCCAGGCGAGAAGCCTCGGCCGCAATGCGCTCGAAAATGTCGTTCACGAAGCTGTTCATGATGCTCATCGCCTTCGACGAGATGCCCGTGTCAGGGTGCACCTGCTTCAGCACCTTGTAGATGTAGATGGCATAGCTCTCCTTCCTCTTGCGCTTCTTCTTCTTGTCGCCCTTCGAAATGTTCTTCTGCGCCTTGCCAGCCTTCTTGGCGGCCTTCCCGCTAGTCTTGGGCGGCATCTCGAACCAACGTACGGCAGCAGCAACACCAGTAGCAAGCGCTCCGCTCTAGTCAGCGTCTCCCCACACAGTGGCACCCGCCGCCAGCCGCCGCCGCACCTTTACCAGCTCGCCCTGTTGCGGCCGCCGACCAATGGGGCGCGCGCGCAACCGGCCGCCGCACCCGAGCCCATAAAGCACCCCCACCCCGGCTGCGCCGGCACGCACTCCGCTGCTCGACTCGCTGCCGCTCGCACCGGTCGTTTTCGTTTCCGTTTCGTGTGCACCGTCGCTAGCCCATCGCCATGTCCGGACGCGGAAAGGGAGGCAAAGTCAAGGGCAAGTCAAAGTCCCGCTCAAGCAGGGCTGGGCTCCAGTTCCCGGTCGGCAGAATCCACCGCCTCCTGCGCAAGGGAAACTACGCAGAGCGCGTCGGCGCCGGGGCGCCCGTCTACCTCGCCGCCGTCATGGAGTACCTCGCGGCTGAGGTGCTCGAGCTGGCCGGAAACGCGGCCCGCGACAACAAGAAGACGCGCATCATCCCGCGCCACCTGCAGCTTGCCATCCGCAACGACGAGGAGCTCAACAAGCTCCTGTCGGGCGTCACCATCGCACAGGGTGGTGTCCTGCCCAACATCCAGGCCGTCCTGCTGCCAAAGAAGACCGAGAAGAAGGCCTAAAGGAGGCCAGGCAATCGCAGCGCCGCGTGCTCCCCTGCACGCAACGCGCTTTGCCGGCTCGGCTCGGCCCACAACAATCGGCCCTTTTCAGGGCCACCACACACACCTACGTCCAAAGCAAAATTTCAGTCGTCCTCGCCGCACCTTGTTTTGTTTTAACTTTGCACTGTCACAGCACAGCCGCCGCCGGCGCACGTCCGCCATCTTGTCGTCCACACAGCCCGTGTGGCCCAACACACACACATTTTGCACGGTCGCAGTCGCCTTCCAAACCGACAACGGCAGCAATAATGACCATTGTTAAAGGGAGGCGTGTCGACACACCGCCCTCCACTCCCGCGCGCAACGGCCGTCGACACGAACGAAACAGCTGATCCGGCCGCCTATGCCCACACGCCTTGCCTCGGAAACCCCAACGCCGCCGCAAACAAACACACAGAGACAAACCACGCAAGCAAATAATCACCGCCTCTCGCACAACAACACACAGCCCGCCATCTCCGTCGCGATCGATACAAAGACACACAAACGAAGCAGCTCCACACACAGCCAGCCACATGACACGTTTCCTTTCCTTCTCCCCTCCCAGTCACATCACGTCGCTCAAACGAAAGAAAGAAAGAAAGAAACAAACAAACAAACAACACAGCGCACACACGCAGCAACAACAACACAGACTCTTTCGCACTTTTCAACTTCCGAACAGTGTGGTGGCCCTGAAAAGGGCCGTTTTCTAGTCTCTCCCACCCACAAGCACGGCCGCGGGAAGGCCAGCGCCCGCTGCGACGCAGCCTAACCGCCGAAACCGTACAGGGTGCGCCCCTGCCTCTTCAGGGCGTACACCACGTCCATGGCCGTCACAGTCTTGCGCTTGGCGTGCTCAGTGTACGTCACCGCGTCGCGGATCACGTTCTCCAGGAACACCTTCAGCACCCCGCGGGTCTCCTCGTAGATCAGACCAGAGATGCGCTTCACGCCGCCCCTGCGAGCCAGGCGGCGGATGGCGGGCTTCGTGATGCCCTGGATGTTGTCGCGCAACACCTTGCGGTGCCGCTTGGCGCCACCCTTGCCGAGCCCCTTTCCTCCCTTGCCGCGGCCTGTCATCCTTCCTTCCTCGGGCAAAGCAAAACGTGCACAAACAGCAGCTGCAGCGGCTGGCGAGTCGGCTACGGTCTGCGCCCAGCGCGCCCGCCGCCCCCCCTATATAGACTCTGGCCCGCCCTCCCCCCACCACGCGCAACCGAGGGCATATAAGCGCAGCACGGAGGCGCGCGGGCCCGTTGTCAAGGCAGCACCGGACGCCGCGCCGCACCTAACCTCCACGCACGCCGCTCCGCTACCGCTACCGCTACCGCCATGGCCCGCACAAAGCAAACGGCCCGCAAGTCCACCGGCGGAAAGGCGCCGCGCAAACAGCTCGCCACCAAGGCGGCGAGGAAGAGCGCGCCCGCCACCGGAGGCGTCAAGAAGCCCCACCGCTACAGGCCGGGCACCGTCGCCCTGCGAGAAATCAGGCGCTACCAGAAGAGCACAGAGCTGCTCATCCGCAAGCTGCCATTCCAGCGCCTAGTGCGCGAGATCGCCCAGGACTTCAAGACCGACCTGCGCTTCCAGAGCTCCGCAGTCATGGCCCTGCAGGAGGCCAGCGAGGCCTACCTCGTCGGCCTCTTCGAAGACACCAACCTGTGCGCAATCCACGCCAAGCGCGTCACCATCATGCCCAAGGACATCCAGCTCGCGCGCCGCATCCGCGGCGAGCGCGCCTAAACCGCGCCGCGGCACCGCACCGCACAAACAAAAACGGCCCTTTTCAGGGCCACTAACATCTCTCCGTCGCGAGCAAACTTTGTCGGTCGCCTGCCTCTCGCCCCGCAACCCAAAAACAAAACAAAAAACCACCACTTCCCGTCCGTCCGCCACACCCGCTCACTCTGCCTGCCTGCTAGCAGCGCGCAACAATCACACATCATCCCTCCCCGGCGCTCAAAGCGCACAATACCCAACGGCCGACGTCACACCGCACGGGTGGCTGGCCGGCCGCCGCTTTCGTTTCGAAAACAAAAAAAACCCGCACTCCACTCCGACGGCCAACGGCCAGGCAGGCGCGCTCGCTCGCTCTACACGCCACCGAAATCCCCGCCGACTCCTTCCGCATCTCAACGTGCCCCCCGTTGCAAAACATCACACACACACACACACACAAAGGAACAAAACAAAACAAAGACCAGACACGACTCGACAAGACAGACATCCGAGAAGAACGAACGCAGGCAAGCCAACCAACGTATTCAAACAAAACAACGCGACAGAAAACCAACCGTCGGCCGCCGCCACAAACACGGCGACAATCAACCACGACAACAACAACACCGCTTACCGCTACCGCCGCCCACACCCGCCACCGACCCCCGCAATCCAACCACCACGGCACGCAAACAGCATCCCCACGGGCATACAGAAACGCCAGACAGACACCCACACCAAACGCAACACGACAATCAAAACCTTCCCCGACGTGCTTTGATGGCCCTGAGAAGGGCCGTTTTGGGCCGCGCGTCTCTTGCGCGCCACTAGACGACGACGGGGGGTGGGGACGACGGAGTCAAGCGCCAAACCCTTCCATTCCCATCTCTTTCTCCTCTACTCTACTTCTTCTTCTTGGGCGAAGCCTTCGCCTTAGACGGCGTCGTCGCCTTCTTCGGGCGCGGCGCCTTCGGCTTCTTCGTCGGAACCTTGGCGGCCTTCTTCGCCTTCGACGGCGACTTGGCCTTGGCCGGCTTGGCCGCAGCCGCCTTCTTCGCACCCGCGGGAGCGGCCGACGCCGCAGACGCCTTCTTGGCGGCGCCCGCCTTCCGACCGGTCGCCGCCTTCACGCCACCAGCCTTCTTTGCGCCGGCCGCACGGGCGCCCTTCTTCTCCTTGCTGGCCGGAGCGGCGCGCTTCTTCTTGGCACCGCCAGCACGAGCCTTGCCGCCCTCGGCCGCCCCCCCCGCCGCCGGCGCCGGCAAGCTTGAACGAGCCGGACGCGCCCTTCCCCTTCGTCTGCACCAGCTCGCCCGCCACGACGGCCGACTTGAGGTACTTCTTGATAAACGGCGCCAGCTTCTCCGCGTCCAGCTTGTAGTGCGCGGCTATGTACTTCTTGATCGCCTGCAGCGACGACCCGCCGCGCTCCTTCAGACTCTTGATGGCGGCCGTCACCATCTCAGAGGTGCGCGGGTGCGCAGGCTTGGCGCGCGGCTTCTTCGCAGACGACGCAGACTTGGCCTTCTTCGTAGTGCCGGTGGCGGCGGGTGCCGCAGCAGTCTCGTTCGTAGCCGCCTGATCTGCCATTTCGACGACGCGCGTAACACACAGCGAGAGCGAGCGGGACGGCAGGCACGCAAGCACAGCACAGCAGCAGAGCAGAGAATCACAAGGCCCAGCCAGTGTCGCGGGCGGGCGCGGACGGCCGAGAGAGCGGCCGCCACTCTGCGCGCCGCCGCGCCGCGCCTCCCGCGCTTGCTACCGCCCAACGTCCGACAGCCTGTGCGGAGCAGCCCCAAACCTGCGCCACAACCGCCCGCGCCTTTCAAACCACCGAGGATGGGGCTACACACAGCCACACCACAGTCGCCAACCAGTCGCCACGGCAGCGCCGCAAACCACGGCCAAACTGCAGCTACCGCGCGCTACAGCCTGGGTCGGCCCGCCGAGAATCGCCGCCCCCGCCCAAATGCCGCCCCCACAGCCCCAGCCGACGACCCGCCACAATGGCCAAACCTTCGGCAAAACTCCCACACCGTCGCCGCGGCAGCCCGGCCAGCGCGGCCGGCGCCACAGCCACACAAGCCGAGGCGTGCGGCGATGACGGCCGTGCAAACGCGCCTCCGCCGCCCCATCGCCTTCCGTCGCCCTCCCGCCGTTTCCCGATCGGCCCGCAGCCGTCGGGCCACATCGCGCGCCGTCCTCCTCCTCTCGCCCGCCAACATTCACAGCCGTTTCTCAACAATTGCCCGCCGCAAACGGACGCCGCCTGCGCAACAGGCGCCGCCGCCCCTCGCCGCTTCCGACCCAACCCCTCGACCGAGGCAAACCGCAATCCGAATCTACAGACCAACCCAATCTGCCGTCAAGCACACACGACAGCCGACCTTACACGTTACGCGTTACACATTACGTTTACACGTCTACGTTAGGTTAGGTTAGGTGGACGTGGGTTAGGTTAAGGGGACTTGGGTTAGGTTAAGCGTCAAACTTAGGTTAAGCATTCAAACACGTCAGGCGTCAGAGGTTAGGTTAGGTTAGGTTACACGTTAGGTTAAGGGGTCGGTGCTAGGTTAAGAAGCGTCAAACGTAGGTTAGAAAAGCGTTCAAACGTGAGGCGTGAGCCGGACAGCTTACCTTACGTAGACGTTAGGGGCTCACAGGCTGAGCTCACCTCGCCACACCACAGGTTAGGTTCGGTTCGGTTCGGTTCGCTCGGCTCAGCGTAAAGCGCCGAGGTCAGGGTTACGTTCGTTCACCTTCGGGCGCCACACTTTCGGTTGAAAGGTCGCGACGGGACGGACGTCGGCAGGCACGCCGCAAACGAACAAAAAAAACGTACAGACGACGTCGGAAACCGCCGACAGACGGGGGAGCAGCACGACCACGACCAGACACCGAGCGCGAACGAGACACACGCGAACCACCCCCACCGGCCAAAGGGCACCACACAACAACCCAGAGCACCACGTGTCGACACCAGAGCAACCCGCCGCTCACGCGACATGGCTGGCACCGAAGGGCAACCGCCCGCAACTGCGCTTTCCGCGCCGGCCCGGATGCACGTCGTGCTACAACAACACCACTACCGTACACAGCCGCTGTTCACAACATCACTATCAATGGCGCGCCCGCGGCTCGCCGCCGTCGCAGTCGCAGCCCCAACGCCAGCACTTTTGCACCACCATTCACACGCACCGCAACACAGCTCGCCGACACAGCCGAACAAAACAAACACCACACAACAACAGCAACAACGCCGCCGCCTCTACTTGTGCCGGCGACCCACCCCGCCGATGGCGCACCTTTCGCCAGCCGGCAATCGACACACACGCACCCACCCACCGGGGCCCAGTGCAAAAAACAAAAAAAAACACACAAAAACAAAAAAATCAAACGACACGGGAAGCGCACACCGCCACTTCGCGCGCACGCCACCAACCAGTCGTCGTCTCAAAATAACAAACACAAACACAATAAACTAACAACTAGGGCAACACAAAACAAAAACGCCTCGCACGAACCGCCCACAAAAAGGACAAGCACACGCACAGCCTCTGCTGACGACCACGACGCAGCGGCACGCTGCTCCTGTCCCGCGCCCCGCGCCCCACTCGATTCACAACTCACGCGACACCGTCAACGACGGGCTCGCTTCCCGCAACCTACCACCTTTCCGCCACGACGCACAGCCCCAGCCCCACCCGACGACGCCCGTGGCAACGACTGCACTTTCACCACCGCCTCCCCCTTCCCCCCCAAAACAACACACACACACACACACACAGCCAGCCAAAAACGCACTCGCGACCCACACATGCACGTGCATCGGCACACGCCAACCAGTCAACGTCGACAACCACACGCAAGGCTCGAAACGAAACCGGCGTCCTTCCACGTTGCCATCAAGCTACGCGACACAAGACACAAGGAACCAACACAACAGCCGGCCCCACTAATTCCCACTCTCACGCCGCAAAAAGCACACCGAAACCGCCAAACGCACGCACATTCCCCTTCGCACCGACACCACCGACCGGCTCGCTACCACACACCTCTCGGCAGCCGTTTCACGCCAATTCGCCACACCGCCCACACAGTCGACAAGCGCCCGCCCTGTACGGCACACGCAACGACGCAGCGCAGCAAAGGGCGCCCGCAACACATACCTCTCCGCCGCCCGACGCGCCAACCGCCACACCACACCGCCAGCCACTCGCAAATTGTGCACTGCCACCAGCCACACGTCCAACACGCCGCGCCGCCTCCGGCCACCCGCCAGGGGGCGCTCACGTCCGCGACAACAGCGCGGCCCGCCGGGCCGGGCCGAACCGAACCGAGCCGCCGCTGCTCTGCACTCGGCACGGCCACACCCTGCTGCAGACCGGGCTCGTCCCTCTGTACGCGTCTGCCTGCGCATCAACACAACACGACCTTTTTTTTTTTTCTCTCTCTACCGCCATCCCTCCTTCTCGCGTTTTACTCGTTGTTGCAGCAGCGGCGCACACCTACACATCCACAGCCCCAGCCGAGCCGGCCTCACCTCAGGGCCCGCCGCCAGCGTCTCCTCCTCGGGCACAGGTGCGGTGCTGTGGCCGCCCATCCAACCGCATTGCTGGCCGTCCAGCCACCAGGCGTTCCCACTGCCGCGAGCCACGCCGCGCACCGACCCTGCTGCAGAAAACGAAGCATAGCCAGAGACCGACCGATACACAAAGCAAGCCGTCGCCTCGCCTCTTGTCCTTCCTGCCTTCCTTCCGCCCCCGCCCTTCTCACACCACCGCCTCTCCACTTTCGCCCACCCCCCCCTCCTTTTCTTTTTTTTTTTTTTTGTTTCTTTCTTTCTTTCTTTCTCTCCTTCCCGCCATGGCGGTTACGGCACCGCCTGCAGCGGCAGATTTTTTGCGCCCACACGCCTACTCCTACCACCATTAACCTTGCCCTGCCCTGCCCATCAACGTCGCAGTCGAACCGACGCGTGCCAACACACTGCCCACGTTCCTTTCTCTTTTCGGCCTACGCCCATTACGCGCCGCCGCCACAGCACCTTCCCTTCCCACAACACACCGACGTCATCACACGCACCCAAAACAGGGGCCACGACCGTGTTCCTCGCCCACTCCCATCCCGCACGGTACGCACATTCCCAACTACTACCGCGCACCCTCCCTTTCCAATCTGTGTGTCTCTGTGTCTGTGTCCTGTCCGCGCGTGACGCCTCTCAACATCCGCCGTCCCCCGTCCCGTTTTCGCCCCCATGCCGTCGTCGCGCCGCCTCCTCCCCGTCCACCGCCGCCCCTGTCCGCCCCGCACCACACCATACACCGCTGCTTGTCCCGGCCGTTGCCACCAAAGGCGCCGACCGCAAACGCGCCACGCCGCAGCCCCCGTGCGTCTCGCGCTCGCTTGCATCTCCGTGCCGACGCTGCCTCTCTTCCCACTCGCACTCGACCTCGACAACACAGTCTTTGGCTCCGCCACTGCGTGTTCCGGTGGTACGCACGCTGCAACACGTATGTATTCATTACCAGAGCGATGGCGAGGCATGACAGCATCTCTGTCTGACCAGAGAGTTCTTTATCGCTGCTAGTCGGCGCTTGGACCGCGCCAGACGACAGTAGTGGCACGCACCGGGTCGCCAGGAACAGTTGTTATATATATTGTAGCGCGAGTCGGGAGAGGTAGTAGTCGGTCGACAGTAGTAGCGGGTCGACGGTTGTACTGAGCGGGCGTCGGCGGCGTGCTCTGCTCGTCTCGCGACTCTGGTCACGGTTCGGGACGATGTATAGTATATTGTGTTATAATCAAAAGGTGGTGTGACGCTGCATTGCGCAAATCTGATAACGTATGTTCATTGTACTTCTTTTGTTCAACAACAAAAGCCCCACTATTACTTTTTTTCTAAAGTAACTTTTGTCTCTTAACGAAAAACATTCACTTTTTAAAGACTACTTCCTATGGCATTTCCCTCCAAGGAGTGCAATTAATTACCAGCCAGCACTCATTCATTGCACACAGCTGTGTAAGGGGTATCTACAATTGAGGAGCGGATATAAATGCAATTTTTTGTTTTTTTTTTTTTTTGTGTGTGTGTGTTGTAACCTCCCAGCAAAATTTAAAATAATGGACAATGTTATTTACGGATGCTAATGGACATTGCGCTAATTGTAACCTCGCCCACAATGAGAGGTATTGAAAATGGCAACAAAAATGTGAAATTCGCAATCTGACTCAAATATAAAGTCTTCACACAACATTTACAAACGTCCGTTCAGTGACAAGAAACTTCAATTAAACCGAAATATCGGTCTTTGGCCCTGTGCAAAACAATCAGAATTAAAGTCTTACCTCCGAATAAATGGATGTCACATTTCTGCTCTGGTTGTTGCGCAGCGCTTGGAGGAACTGCATTTGCAAATAATAATATTCTCTTTTTTTGTGATTTTAGTGACATTTTTCTTCAAAGCAGTGGAATGAAATGTGAAGTGCAACGAACTCTTTAGTTCAATAACAAATTAAATGTTTGAAAAATGCTTTTGAAATAAAAATTATTATTGGGGAACTTGTTGGAGAATAATTACACTTTTTCATTATCTAATGATTATATTAATTAACAGTATACCTTATTCACCATCTTGACCAGTGTTGCCGACCACCTACATCACACAACCGCACTCGGCTGCTACTACTGACCGACCGCTCTGCATGACGACTATTAGCGTACTGCACGCGACGACTACTGACAGAGTACAGCCCTCAACTACACAGAGCTACGGACTCGCAACGACTACTGACAGACAGACTGACTGACTGAGAACCGCTCGCAACACTCGCGCAGTCCAGCGCAAACTCTCTGGTCACAGATGCTACAACGTCTCGCCATCGCTACTATGTTACATACGTGTTTCAGTGTCTTTTTCATTGGGGTAACGATCTTTGGCTCTTTTTATTCTGAATACAGGGCCAAAGGTCAACGCTGCTGCCCTTATACAATTTATCAGGTTTCATTATGTCTGTTGCAATGTTACATACGGTTCACTCTTTCATTAATATTACCGTTGGGTTTGTTTTGTAGGGACGTTAACATTCTGGCACATTTTTATTATCATCGGACTCTCTGCTATTTGTGCAGGGAGGTTATACCTGGGTCCATTTCCATTTCCATTTACATTTTAATATTGATAGACTTTTTGTTTTCTTTTTTGTTTCTTGTTGTTTTTCCTTCTTTTTTTTTGTTGTTTTTTTTTTTTTTGTTTTGTTTTTCCCGCTCTCACCACCACCGCCGCATCACGCCTTCCGTTTTCTTGGTTTCTTTTCTGTTCTTCAACTGCTTCAACATCACCGCGCCCCATTTCCACACCACAGCCATCAGCCTCCAAGACGGGCGGGCGCAGTGTGCCATTTCCGGCGCACAAGCACACCCGTACGGTACTCTCCTCGCCCCCACGCCACCAACAACACAGCGACCACGCGGCTTTCAGGCATGGCACGGCACGGCACGGCACGGCACGGCACGGCACGGCACGGCACGGCACCGGCGAAATGCGCCGCCCCCGCCCCTCCGCGCATCCGTCCGTCTCGCCACGTTCACTGACAGCCGCGTCTGCGGCTACACCACGACAACCACAACACAACACCGCTCCCCTCCCTGGCAACTCACATTGTTTTTCTCCTCCTCTTTTGCACAAACCACAACGCCGAGCACAGGCGCAAGCCACCCACACCGCGCCCCTCTCCCGTCCCGTCTTTGGCCGCCGCTCCTCGTTTCCTCGTTTGCCCCCTCCCATCTCCCGAAATGCCATGCCAGCAGCGTTACGCATGCCCCTCCCCTGTCCACACAACACTACCGCCTAACGAACAGCCTTTTCCGGGCCACATCCAGGGCACGCCCACCTCCAAACACTGCCAATTCACGGACGCACACACTCACTCACTTTCTCGACACCTTTCTGTACGGAGGGTGCGTCATCTCGACCGTGACAGAGTGACGGCAACTATCGACGATCCATTTCCCCCCACTGGTAAAACATGTCCACTAACACCTACATACATCATTCAAGTACACAGACAATAGCATACACACAATGGGAGGGCACACGAACATGGACGGCACGGCACTGTCATACACTCTTCCTCAGAACCATATCAACAAACGTTACGTACATCCGGGAAAGCGAAAGCGAACGCGAAAGCGAAAGCAAAAGCAAAAGCAAAGGCAAAGCCCAATGCAGCCGTCAAAGGTAACGTTCACCACGGCAGACACTTGCAGCCGCGCCGCCGTTAAACGCATTTCAGTGCGGCTCCAATACGCCTCCGACACGGGAACGTTCCGTTGCTCTACGAATGCGTTTCTCCCCTTTTTCCCTTCCTCTCTCTTTTGCCCCCCCCCCTCCTTGCACTCTCGCCTCATTCCTCACGTTCTGCCCAGACATTCGACCGATCAAAGTCAACCTTTCGTTACCGTTCTCAGCGCGACGGTGTACAACAGTATGACGGGTGTGCCCAAGACTTCGGTTCAGTTGCGTGACGCCGGTCTATCGCGCCGATCGACAGTTACTCAGGGGGCGACGGATCGGACCACGTCACCGACACACAAAACACTTTCAAACAAACAAATACATACCGGATGGACACAGACAAACACGTGTACAGACATTCGCCAAACAAACGACCGCCGCCGCCGCCGTCGTCGTCTAGCGTGCATCTTGAATGACGACATCGGTGTGCGTGCGTCGTACGCAATCAGTCAGACACGGCTATCAAACATCAGAGTCGAATGGTACATCATCGTGCGTGTCGCCGTACACGTACAGTACAATACAACAACAATGCGTCTTAATGGCACGTTCATTTCAACGTCACTCACACACCTCCACGCTGCAGTTACGTCGCACCATTGTCAAACTCGGCGTACAGCAAAGGGAATAGTGGGCGGCAAAAAAAACCAAACAAAAACATTTCACATTTCACCCTCGCCATGTATGATGTGCAAAAAAACAAACCCGCAAACGGCCGTCGTTACGGTGACACAAAAGTCGCCGATCACACTGTCCCCCCCTCGCAGACGGGTCTCACACACACACACACACCAACAACACCAATGGGTCAAAAACCACGCCAACGAGGCGTGCCACCATTCCACGCCACGGCGACCAACCTCGTGGCCGTACCCCGCGCAACACGCTTTGACGCGCCCCCCCACCCACAATCAAAATGCACACACACACATCACAGCCGTCCACACAAACAACAACAATTCCGCCCTTCCCGCAAAAGGCAAGTTGGTGGCCCTGAAAAGGGCCGTTTTGCCGCTCTCGCAACGGAGGAGCCTTCTCCATCCTTCCTTCCATTCCAGAGCCACCTCCTTACTTGGAGCTCGTGTACTTGGTCACCGCCTTCGTGCCCTCGCTCACGGCGTGCTTGGCCAGCTCGCCAGGCAGCAACAGCCGCACAGCGGTCTGGATCTCGCGGGACGTGATGGTCGAGCGCTTGTTGTAGTGCGCCAGGCGAGAAGCCTCGGCCGCAATGCGCTCGAAAATGTCGTTCACGAAGCTGTTCATGATGCTCATCGCCTTCGACGAGATGCCCGTGTCAGGGTGCACCTGCTTCAGCACCTTGTAGATGTAGATGGCATAGCTCTCCTTCCTCTTGCGCTTCTTCTTCTTGTCGCCCTTCGAAATGTTCTTCTGCGCCTTGCCAGCCTTCTTGGCGGCCTTCCCGCTAGTCTTGGGCGGCATCTCGAACCAACGTACGGCAGCAGCAACACCAGTAGCAAGCGCTCCGCTCTAGTCAGCGTCTCCCCACACAGTGGCACCCGCCGCCAGCCGCCGCCGCACCTTTACCAGCTCGCCCTGTTGCGGCCGCCGACCAATGGGGCGCGCGCGCAACCGGCCGCCGCACCCGAGCCCATAAAGCACCCCCACCCCGGCTGCGCCGGCACGCACTCCGCTGCTCGACTCGCTGCCGCTCGCACCGGTCGTTTTCGTTTCCGTTTCGTGTGCACCGTCGCTAGCCCATCGCCATGTCCGGACGCGGAAAGGGAGGCAAAGTCAAGGGCAAGTCAAAGTCCCGCTCAAGCAGGGCTGGGCTCCAGTTCCCGGTCGGCAGAATCCACCGCCTCCTGCGCAAGGGAAACTACGCAGAGCGCGTCGGCGCCGGGGCGCCCGTCTACCTCGCCGCCGTCATGGAGTACCTCGCGGCTGAGGTGCTCGAGCTGGCCGGAAACGCGGCCCGCGACAACAAGAAGACGCGCATCATCCCGCGCCACCTGCAGCTTGCCATCCGCAACGACGAGGAGCTCAACAAGCTCCTGTCGGGCGTCACCATCGCACAGGGTGGTGTCCTGCCCAACATCCAGGCCGTCCTGCTGCCAAAGAAGACCGAGAAGAAGGCCTAAAGGAGGCCAGGCAATCGCAGCGCCGCGTGCTCCCCTGCACGCAACGCGCTTTGCCGGCTCGGCTCGGCCCACAACAATCGGCCCTTTTCAGGGCCACCACACACACCTACGTCCAAAGCAAAATTTCAGTCGTCCTCGCCGCACCTTGTTTTGTTTTAACTTTGCACTGTCACAGCACAGCCGCCGCCGGCGCACGTCCGCCATCTTGTCGTCCACACAGCCCGTGTGGCCCAACACACACACATTTTGCACGGTCGCAGTCGCCTTCCAAACCGACAACGGCAGCAATAATGACCATTGTTAAAGGGAGGCGTGTCGACACACCGCCCTCCACTCCCGCGCGCAACGGCCGTCGACACGAACGAAACAGCTGATCCGGCCGCCTATGCCCACACGCCTTGCCTCGGAAACCCCAACGCCGCCGCAAACAAACACACAGAGACAAACCACGCAAGCAAATAATCACCGCCTCTCGCACAACAACACACAGCCCGCCATCTCCGTCGCGATCGATACAAAGACACACAAACGAAGCAGCTCCACACACAGCCAGCCACATGACACGTTTCCTTTCCTTCTCCCCTCCCAGTCACATCACGTCGCTCAAACGGAAAGAAAGAAAGAAAGAAACAAACAAACAAACAACACAGCGCACACACGCAGCAACAACAACACAGACTCTTTCGCACTTTTCAACTTCCGAACAGTGTGGTGGCCCTGAAAAGGGCCGTTTTCTAGTCTCTCCCACCCACAAGCACGGCCGCGGGAAGGCCAGCGCCCGCTGCGACGCAGCCTAACCGCCGAAACCGTACAGGGTGCGCCCCTGCCTCTTCAGGGCGTACACCACGTCCATGGCCGTCACAGTCTTGCGCTTGGCGTGCTCAGTGTACGTCACCGCGTCGCGGATCACGTTCTCCAGGAACACCTTCAGCACCCCGCGGGTCTCCTCGTAGATCAGACCAGAGATGCGCTTCACGCCGCCCCTGCGAGCCAGGCGGCGGATGGCGGGCTTCGTGATGCCCTGGATGTTGTCGCGCAACACCTTGCGGTGCCGCTTGGCGCCACCCTTGCCGAGCCCCTTTCCTCCCTTGCCGCGGCCTGTCATCCTTCCTTCCTCGGGCAAAGCAAAACGTGCACAAACAGCAGCTGCAGCGGCTGGCGAGTCGGCTACGGTCTGCGCCCAGCGCGCCCGCCGCCCCCCTATATAGACTCTGGCCCGCCCTCCCCCCACCACGCGCAACCGAGGGCATATAAGCGCAGCACGGAGGCGCGCGGGCCCGTTGTCAAGGCAGCACCGGACGCCGCGCCGCACCTAACCTCCACGCACGCCGCTCCGCTACCGCTACCGCTACCGCCATGGCCCGCACAAAGCAAACGGCCCGCAAGTCCACCGGCGGAAAGGCGCCGCGCAAACAGCTCGCCACCAAGGCGGCGAGGAAGAGCGCGCCCGCCACCGGAGGCGTCAAGAAGCCCCACCGCTACAGGCCGGGCACCGTCGCCCTGCGAGAAATCAGGCGCTACCAGAAGAGCACAGAGCTGCTCATCCGCAAGCTGCCATTCCAGCGCCTAGTGCGCGAGATCGCCCAGGACTTCAAGACCGACCTGCGCTTCCAGAGCTCCGCAGTCATGGCCCTGCAGGAGGCCAGCGAGGCCTACCTCGTCGGCCTCTTCGAAGACACCAACCTGTGCGCAATCCACGCCAAGCGCGTCACCATCATGCCCAAGGACATCCAGCTCGCGCGCCGCATCCGCGGCGAGCGCGCCTAAACCGCGCCGCGGCACCGCACCGCACAAACAAAAACGGCCCTTTTCAGGGCCACTAACATCTCTCCGTCGCGAGCAAACTTTGTCGGTCGCCTGCCTCTCGCCCCGCAACCCAAAAACAAAACAAAAAACCACCACTTCCCGTCCGTCCGCCACACCCGCTCACTCTGCCTGCCTGCTAGCAGCGCGCAACAATCACACATCATCCCTCCCCGGCGCTCAAAGCGCACAATACCCAACGGCCGACGTCACACCGCACGGGTGGCTGGCCGGCCGCCGCTTTCGTTTCGAAAACAAAAAAAACCCGCACTCCACTCCGACGGCCAACGGCCAGGCAGGCGCGCTCGCTCGCTCTACACGCCACCGAAATCCCCGCCGACTCCTTCCGCATCTCAACGTGCCCCCCGTTGCAAAACATCACACACACACACACACACAAAGGAACAAAACAAAACAAAGACCAGACACGACTCGACAAGACAGACATCCGAGAAGAACGAACGCAGGCAAGCCAACCAACGTATTCAAACAAAACAACGCGACAGAAAACCAACCGTCGGCCGCCGCCACAAACACGGCGACAATCAACCACGACAACAACAACACCGCTTACCGCTACCGCCGCCCACACCCGCCACCGACCCCCGCAATCCAACCACCACGGCACGCAAACAGCATCCCCACGGGCATACAGAAACGCCAGACAGACACCCACACCAAACGCAACACGACAATCAAAACCTTCCCCGACGTGCTTTGATGGCCCTGAGAAGGGCCGTTTTGGGCCGCGCGTCTCTTGCGCGCCACTAGACGACGACGGGGGGTGGGGACGACGGAGTCAAGCGCCAAACCCTTCCATTCCCATCTCTTTCTCCTCTACTCTACTTCTTCTTCTTGGGCGAAGCCTTCGCCTTAGACGGCGTCGTCGCCTTCTTCGGGCGCGGCGCCTTCGGCTTCTTCGTCGGAACCTTGGCGGCCTTCTTCGCCTTCGACGGCGACTTGGCCTTGGCCGGCTTGGCCGCAGCCGCCTTCTTCGCACCCGCGGGAGCGGCCGACGCCGCAGACGCCTTCTTGGCGGCGCCCGCCTTCCGACCGGTCGCCGCCTTCACGCCACCAGCCTTCTTTGCGCCGGCCGCACGGGCGCCCTTCTTCTCCTTGCTGGCCGGAGCGGCGCGCTTCTTCTTGGCACCGCCAGCACGAGCCTTGCCGCCCTCGGCCGCCCCCCCGCCGCCGGCGCCGGCAAGCTTGAACGAGCCGGACGCGCCCTTCCCCTTCGTCTGCACCAGCTCGCCCGCCACGACGGCCGACTTGAGGTACTTCTTGATAAACGGCGCCAGCTTCTCCGCGTCCAGCTTGTAGTGCGCGGCTATGTACTTCTTGATCGCCTGCAGCGACGACCCGCCGCGCTCCTTCAGACTCTTGATGGCGGCCGTCACCATCTCAGAGGTGCGCGGGTGCGCAGGCTTGGCGCGCGGCTTCTTCGCAGACGACGCAGACTTGGCCTTCTTCGTAGTGCCGGTGGCGGCGGGTGCCGCAGCAGTCTCGTTCGTAGCCGCCTGATCTGCCATTTCGACGACGCGCGTAACACACAGCGAGAGCGAGCGGGACGGCAGGCACGCAAGCACAGCACAGCAGCAGAGCAGAGAATCACAAGGCCCAGCCAGTGTCGCGGGCGGGCGCGGACGGCCGAGAGAGCGGCCGCCACTCTGCGCGCCGCCGCGCCGCGCCTCCCGCGCTTGCTACCGCCCAACGTCCGACAGCCTGTGCGGAGCAGCCCCAAACCTGCGCCACAACCGCCCGCGCCTTTCAAACCACCGAGGATGGGGCTACACACAGCCACACCACAGTCGCCAACCAGTCGCCACGGCAGCGCCGCAAACCACGGCCAAACTGCAGCTACCGCGCGCTACAGCCTGGGTCGGCCCGCCGAGAATCGCCGCCCCCGCCCAAATGCCGCCCCCACAGCCCCAGCCGACGACCCGCCACAATGGCCAAACCTTCGGCAAAACTCCCACACCGTCGCCGCGGCAGCCCGGCCAGCGCGGCCGGCGCCACAGCCACACAAGCCGAGGCGTGCGGCGATGACGGCCGTGCAAACGCGCCTCCGCCGCCCCATCGCCTTCCGTCGCCCTCCCGCCGTTTCCCGATCGGCCCGCAGCCGTCGGGCCACATCGCGCGCCGTCCTCCTCCTCTCGCCCGCCAACATTCACAGCCGTTTCTCAACAATTGCCCGCCGCAAACGGACGCCGCCTGCGCAACAGGCGCCGCCGCCCCTCGCCGCTTCCGACCCAACCCCTCGACCGAGGCAAACCGCAATCCGAATCTACAGACCAACCCAATCTGCCGTCAAGCACACACGACAGCCGACCTTACACGTTACGCGTTACACATTACGTTTACACGTCTACGTTAGGTTAGGTTAGGTGGACGTGGGTTAGGTTAAGGGGACTTGGGTTAGGTTAAGCGTCAAACTTAGGTTAAGCATTCAAACACGTCAGGCGTCAGAGGTTAGGTTAGGTTAGGTTACACGTTAGGTTAAGGGGTCGGTGCTAGGTTAAGAAGCGTCAAACGTAGGTTAGAAAAGCGTTCAAACGTGAGGCGTGAGCCGGACAGCTTACCTTACGTAGACGTTAGGGGCTCACAGGCTGAGCTCACCTCGCCACACCACAGGTTAGGTTCGGTTCGGTTCGGTTCGCTCGGCTCAGCGTAAAGCGCCGAGGTCAGGGTTACGTTCGTTCACCTTCGGGCGCCACACTTTCGGTTGAAAGGTCGCGACGGGACGGACGTCGGCAGGCACGCCGCAAACGAACAAAAAAAACGTACAGACGACGTCGGAAACCGCCGACAGACGGGGGAGCAGCACGACCACGACCAGACACCGAGCGCGAACGAGACACACGCGAACCACCCCCACCGGCCAAAGGGCACCACACAACAACCCAGAGCACCACGTGTCGACACCAGAGCAACCCGCCGCTCACGCGACATGGCTGGCACCGAAGGGCAACCGCCCGCAACTGCGCTTTCCGCGCCGGCCCGGATGCACGTCGTGCTACAACAACACCACTACCGTACACAGCCGCTGTTCACAACATCACTATCAATGGCGCGCCCGCGGCTCGCCGCCGTCGCAGTCGCAGCCCCAACGCCAGCACTTTTGCACCACCATTCACACGCACCGCAACACAGCTCGCCGACACAGCCGAACAAAACAAACACCACACAACAACAGCAACAACGCCGCCGCCTCTACTTGTGCCGGCGACCCACCCCGCCGATGGCGCACCTTTCGCCAGCCGGCAATCGACACACACGCACCCACCCACCGGGGCCCAGTGCAAAAAACAAAAAAAAACACACAAAAACAAAAAAATCAAACGACACGGGAAGCGCACACCGCCACTTCGCGCGCACGCCACCAACCAGTCGTCGTCTCAAAATAACAAACACAAACACAATAAACTAACAACTAGGGCAACACAAAACAAAAACGCCTCGCACGAACCGCCCACAAAAAGGACAAGCACACGCACAGCCTCTGCTGACGACCACGACGCAGCGGCACGCTGCTCCTGTCCCGCGCCCCGCGCCCCACTCGATTCACAACTCACGCGACACCGTCAACGACGGGCTCGCTTCCCGCAACCTACCACCTTTCCGCCACGACGCACAGCCCCAGCCCCACCCGACGACGCCCGTGGCAACGACTGCACTTTCACCACCGCCTCCCCCTTCCCCCCCAAAACAACACACACACACACACACACAGCCAGCCAAAAACGCACTCGCGACCCACACATGCACGTGCATCGGCACACGCCAACCAGTCAACGTCGACAACCACACGCAAGGCTCGAAACGAAACCGGCGTCCTTCCACGTTGCCATCAAGCTACGCGACACAAGACACAAGGAACCAACACAACAGCCGGCCCCACTAATTCCCACTCTCACGCCGCAAAAAGCACACCGAAACCGCCAAACGCACGCACATTCCCCTTCGCACCGACACCACCGACCGGCTCGCTACCACACACCTCTCGGCAGCCGTTTCACGCCAATTCGCCACACCGCCCACACAGTCGACAAGCGCCCGCCCTGTACGGCACACGCAACGACGCAGCGCAGCAAAGGGCGCCCGCAACACATACCTCTCCGCCGCCCGACGCGCCAACCGCCACACCACACCGCCAGCCACTCGCAAATTGTGCACTGCCACCAGCCACACGTCCAACACGCCGCGCCGCCTCCGGCCACCCGCCAGGGGGCGCTCACGTCCGCGACAACAGCGCGGCCCGCCGGGCCGGGCCGAACCGAACCGAGCCGCCGCTGCTCTGCACTCGGCACGGCCACACCCTGCTGCAGACCGGGCTCGTCCCTCTGTACGCGTCTGCCTGCGCATCAACACAACACGACCTTTTTTTTTTTTCTCTCTCTACCGCCATCCCTCCTTCTCGCGTTTTACTCGTTGTTGCAGCAGCGGCGCACACCTACACATCCACAGCCCCAGCCGAGCCGGCCTCACCTCAGGGCCCGCCGCCAGCGTCTCCTCCTCGGGCACAGGTGCGGTGCTGTGGCCGCCCATCCAACCGCATTGCTGGCCGTCCAGCCACCAGGCGTTCCCACTGCCGCGAGCCACGCCGCGCACCGACCCTGCTGCAGAAAACGAAGCATAGCCAGAGACCGACCGATACACAAAGCAAGCCGTCGCCTCGCCTCTTGTCCTTCCTGCCTTCCTTCCGCCCCCGCCCTTCTCACACCACCGCCTCTCCACTTTCGCCCACCCCCCCCTCCTTTTCTTTTTTTTTTTTTTTGTTTCTTTCTTTCTTTCTTTCTCTCCTTCCCGCCATGGCGGTTACGGCACCGCCTGCAGCGGCAGATTTTTTGCGCCCACACGCCTACTCCTACCACCATTAACCTTGCCCTGCCCTGCCCATCAACGTCGCAGTCGAACCGACGCGTGCCAACACACTGCCCACGTTCCTTTCTCTTTTCGGCCTACGCCCATTACGCGCCGCCGCCACAGCACCTTCCCTTCCCACAACACACCGACGTCATCACACGCACCCAAAACAGGGGCCACGACCGTGTTCCTCGCCCACTCCCATCCCGCACGGTACGCACATTCCCAACTACTACCGCGCACCCTCCCTTTCCAATCTGTGTGTCTCTGTGTCTGTGTCCTGTCCGCGCGTGACGCCTCTCAACATCCGCCGTCCCCCGTCCCGTTTTCGCCCCCATGCCGTCGTCGCGCCGCCTCCTCCCCGTCCACCGCCGCCCCTGTCCGCCCCGCACCACACCATACACCGCTGCTTGTCCCGGCCGTTGCCACCAAAGGCGCCGACCGCAAACGCGCCACGCCGCAGCCCCCGTGCGTCTCGCGCTCGCTTGCATCTCCGTGCCGACGCTGCCTCTCTTCCCACTCGCACTCGACCTCGACAACACAGTCTTTGGCTCCGCCACTGCGTGTTCCGGTGGTACGCACGCTGCAACACGTATGTATTCATTACCAGAGCGATGGCGAGGCATGACAGCATCTCTGTCTGACCAGAGAGTTCTTTATCGCTGCTAGTCGGCGCTTGGACCGCGCCAGACGACAGTAGTGGCACGCACCGGGTCGCCAGGAACAGTTGTTATATATATTGTAGCGCGAGTCGGGAGAGGTAGTAGTCGGTCGACAGTAGTAGCGGGTCGACGGTTGTACTGAGCGGGCGTCGGCGGCGTGCTCTGCTCGTCTCGCGACTCTGGTCACGGTTCGGGACGATGTATAGTATATTGTGTTATAATCAAAAGGTGGTGTGACGCTGCATTGCGCAAATCTGATAACGTATGTTCATTGTACTTCTTTTGTTCAACAACAAAAGCCCCACTATTACTTTTTTTCTAAAGTAACTTTTGTCTCTTAACGAAAAACATTCACTTTTTAAAGACTACTTCCTATGGCATTTCCCTCCAAGGAGTGCAATTAATTACCAGCCAGCACTCATTCATTGCACACAGCTGTGTAAGGGGTATCTACAATTGAGGAGCGGATATAAATGCAATTTTTTGTTTTTTTTTTTTTTTGTGTGTGTGTGTTGTAACCTCCCAGCAAAATTTAAAATAATGGACAATGTTATTTACGGATGCTAATGGACATTGCGCTAATTGTAACCTCGCCCACAATGAGAGGTATTGAAAATGGCAACAAAAATGTGAAATTCGCAATCTGACTCAAATATAAAGTCTTCACACAACATTTACAAACGTCCGTTCAGTGACAAGAAACTTCAATTAAACCGAAATATCGGTCTTTGGCCCTGTGCAAAACAATCAGAATTAAAGTCTTACCTCCGAATAAATGGATGTCACATTTCTGCTCTGGTTGTTGCGCAGCGCTTGGAGGAACTGCATTTGCAAATAATAATATTCTCTTTTTTTGTGATTTTAGTGACATTTTTCTTCAAAGCAGTGGAATGAAATGTGAAGTGCAACGAACTCTTTAGTTCAATAACAAATTAAATGTTTGAAAAATGCTTTTGAAATAAAAATTATTATTGGGGAACTTGTTGGAGAATAATTACACTTTTTCATTATCTAATGATTATATTAATTAACAGTATACCTTATTCACCATCTTGACCAGTGTTGCCGACCACCTACATCACACAACCGCACTCGGCTGCTACTACTGACCGACCGCTCTGCATGACGACTATTAGCGTACTGCACGCGACGACTACTGACAGAGTACAGCCCTCAACTACACAGAGCTACGGACTCGCAACGACTACTGACAGACAGACTGACTGACTGAGAACCGCTCGCAACACTCGCGCAGTCCAGCGCAAACTCTCTGGTCACAGATGCTACAACGTCTCGCCATCGCTACTATGTTACATACGTGTTTCAGTGTCTTTTTCATTGGGGTAACGATCTTTGGCTCTTTTTATTCTGAATACAGGGCCAAAGGTCAACGCTGCTGCCCTTATACAATTTATCAGGTTTCATTATGTCTGTTGCAATGTTACATACGGTTCACTCTTTCATTAATATTACCGTTGGGTTTGTTTTGTAGGGACGTTAACATTCTGGCACATTTTTATTATCATCGGACTCTCTGCTATTTGTGCAGGGAGGTTATACCTGGGTCCATTTCCATTTCCATTTACATTTTAATATTGATAGACTTTTTGTTTTCTTTTTTGTTTCTTGTTGTTTTTCCTTCTTTTTTTTTGTTGTTTTTTTTTTTTTTGTTTTGTTTTTCCCGCTCTCACCACCACCGCCGCATCACGCCTTCCGTTTTCTTGGTTTCTTTTCTGTTCTTCAACTGCTTCAACATCACCGCGCCCCATTTCCACACCACAGCCATCAGCCTCCAAGACGGGCGGGCGCAGTGTGCCATTTCCGGCGCACAAGCACACCCGTACGGTACTCTCCTCGCCCCCACGCCACCAACAACACAGCGACCACGCGGCTTTCAGGCATGGCACGGCACGGCACGGCACGGCACGGCACGGCACGGCACGGCACGGCACCGGCGAAATGCGCCGCCCCCGCCCCTCCGCGCATCCGTCCGTCTCGCCACGTTCACTGACAGCCGCGTCTGCGGCTACACCACGACAACCACAACACAACACCGCTCCCCTCCCTGGCAACTCACATTGTTTTTCTCCTCCTCTTTTGCACAAACCACAACGCCGAGCACAGGCGCAAGCCACCCACACCGCGCCCCTCCCCGTCCCGTCTTTGGCCGCCGCTCCTCGTTTCCTCGTTTGCCCCCTCCCATCTCCCGAAATGCCATGCCAGCAGCGTTACGCATGCCCCTCCCCTGTCCACACAACACTACCGCCTAACGAACAGCCTTTTCCGGGCCACATCCAGGGCACGCCCACCTCCAAACACTGCCAATTCACGGACGCACACACTCACTCACTTTCTCGACACCTTTCTGTACGGAGGGTGCGTCATCTCGACCGTGACAGAGTGACGGCAACTATCGACGATCCATTTCCCCCCACTGGTAAAACATGTCCACTAACACCTACATACATCATTCAAGTACACAGACAATAGCATACACACAATGGGAGGGCACACGAACATGGACGGCACGGCACTGTCATACACTCTTCCTCAGAACCATATCAACAAACGTTACGTACATCCGGGAAAGCGAAAGCGAACGCGAAAGCGAAAGCAAAAGCAAAAGCAAAGGCAAAGCCCAATGCAGCCGTCAAAGGTAACGTTCACCACGGCAGACACTTGCAGCCGCGCCGCCGTTAAACGCATTTCAGTGCGGCTCCAATACGCCTCCGACACGGGAACGTTCCGTTGCTCTACGAATGCGTTTCTCCCCTTTTTCCCTTCCTCTCTCTTTTGCCCCCCCCCCTCCTTGCACTCTCGCCTCATTCCTCACGTTCTGCCCAGACATTCGACCGATCAAAGTCAACCTTTCGTTACCGTTCTCAGCGCGACGGTGTACAACAGTATGACGGGTGTGCCCAAGACTTCGGTTCAGTTGCGTGACGCCGGTCTATCGCGCCGATCGACAGTTACTCAGGGGGGCGACGGATCGGACCACGTCACCGACACACAAAACACTTTCAAACAAACAAATACATACCGGATGGACACAGACAAACACGTGTACAGACATTCGCCAAACAAACGACCGCCGCCGCCGCCGTCGTCGTCTAGCGTGCATCTTGAATGACGACATCGGTGTGCGTGCGTCGTACGCAATCAGTCAGACACGGCTATCAAACATCAGAGTCGAATGGTACATCATCGTGCGTGTCGCCGTACACGTACAGTACAATACAACAACAATGCGTCTTAATGGCACGTTCATTTCAACGTCACTCACACACCTCCACGCTGCAGTTACGTCGCACCATTGTCAAACTCGGCGTACAGCAAAGGGAATAGTGGGCGGCAAAAAAAACCAAACAAAAACATTTCACATTTCACCCTCGCCATGTATGATGTGCAAAAAAAACAAACCCGCAAACGGCCGTCGTTACGGTGACACAAAAGTCGCCGATCACACTGTCCCCCCCCTCGCAGACGGGTCTCACACACACACACACACCAACAACACCAATGGGTCAAAAACCACGCCAACGAGGCGTGCCACCATTCCACGCCACGGCGACCAACCTCGTGGCCGTACCCCGCGCAACACGCTTTGACGCGCCCCCCCACCCACAATCAAAATGCACACACACACATCACAGCCGTCCACACAAACAACAACAATTCCGCCCTTCCCGCAAAAGGCAAGTTGGTGGCCCTGAAAAGGGCCGTTTTGCCGCTCTCGCAACGGAGGAGCCTTCTCCATCCTTCCTTCCATTCCAGAGCCACCTCCTTACTTGGAGCTCGTGTACTTGGTCACCGCCTTCGTGCCCTCGCTCACGGCGTGCTTGGCCAGCTCGCCAGGCAGCAACAGCCGCACAGCGGTCTGGATCTCGCGGGACGTGATGGTCGAGCGCTTGTTGTAGTGCGCCAGGCGAGAAGCCTCGGCCGCAATGCGCTCGAAAATGTCGTTCACGAAGCTGTTCATGATGCTCATCGCCTTCGACGAGATGCCCGTGTCAGGGTGCACCTGCTTCAGCACCTTGTAGATGTAGATGGCATAGCTCTCCTTCCTCTTGCGCTTCTTCTTCTTGTCGCCCTTCGAAATGTTCTTCTGCGCCTTGCCAGCCTTCTTGGCGGCCTTCCCGCTAGTCTTGGGCGGCATCTCGAACCAACGTACGGCAGCAGCAACACCAGTAGCAAGCGCTCCGCTCTAGTCAGCGTCTCCCCACACAGTGGCACCCGCCGCCAGCCGCCGCCGCACCTTTACCAGCTCGCCCTGTTGCGGCCGCCGACCAATGGGGCGCGCGCGCAACCGGCCGCCGCACCCGAGCCCATAAAGCACCCCCACCCCCGGCTGCGCCGGGCACGCACTCCCCGCTGCTCGACTCGCTGCCGCTCGCACCGGTCGTTTTCGTTTCCGTTTCGTGTGCACCGTCGCTAGCCCATCGCCATGTCCGGACGCGGAAAGGGAGGCAAAGTCAAGGGCCAAGTCAAAGTCCCGCTCAAGCAGGGCTGGGCTCCAGTTCCCGGTCGGCAGAATCCACCGCCTCCTGCGCAAGGGAAACTACGCAGAGCGCGTCGGCGCCGGGGCGCCCGTCTACCTCGCCGCCGTCATGGAGTACCTCGCGGCTGAGGTGCTCGAGCTGGCCGGAAACGCGGCCCGCGACAACAAGAAGACGCGCATCATCCCGCGCCACCTGCAGCTTGCCATCCGCAACGACGAGGAGCTCAACAAGCTCCTGTCGGGCGTCACCATCGCACAGGGTGGTGTCCTGCCCAACATCCAGGCCGTCCTGCTGCCAAAGAAGACCGAGAAGAAGGCCTAAAGGAGGCCAGGCAATCGCAGCGCCGCGTGCTCCCCTGCACGCAACGCGCTTTGCCGGCTCGGCTCGGCCCACAACAATCGGCCCTTTTCAGGGCCACCACACACACCTACGTCCAAAGCAAAATTTCAGTCGTCCTCGCCGCACCCTTGTTTTGTTTTAACTTTGCACTGTCACAGCACAGCCGCCGCCGGCGCACGTCCGCCATCTTGTCGTCCACACAGCCCGTGTGCCCAACACACACACATTTTGCACGGTCGCAGTCGCCTTCCAAACCGACAACGGCAGCAATAATGACCATTGTTAAAGGGAGGCGTGTCGACACACCGCCCTCCACTCCCGCGCGCAACGGCCGTCGACACGAACGAAACAGCTGATCCGGCCGCCTATGCCCACACGCCTTGCCTCGGAAACCCCAACGCCGCCGCAAACAAAACACACAGAGACAAACCACGCAAGCAAATAATCACCGCCTCTCGCACAACAACACACAGCCCGCCATCTCCGTCGCGATCGATACAAAGACACACAAACGAAGCAGCTCCACACACAGCCAGCCACATGACACGTTTCCTTTCCTTCTCCCCTCCCAGTCACATCACGTCGCTCAAACGGAAAGAAAGAAAGAAAGAAACAAACAAACAAACAACACAGCGCACACACGCAGCAACAACAACACAGACTCTTTCGCACTTTTCAACTTCCCGAACAGTGTGGTGGCCCTGAAAAGGGCCGTTTTCTAGTCTCTCCCACCCACAAGCACGGCCGCGGAAGGCCAGCGCCCGCTGCGACGCAGCCTAACCGCCGAAACCGTACAGGGTGCGCCCCTGCCTCTTCAGGGCGTACACCACGTCCATGGCCGTCACAGTCTTGCGCTTGGCGTGCTCAGTGTACGTCACCGCGTCGCGGATCACGTTCTCCAGGAACACCTTCAGCACCCCGCGGGTCT